>NW_020291502.1:0-76687 GCF_003184765.1 Aspergillus aculeatinus CBS 121060
GGAGGAGGAGGAGGAGGAGGAGGCGGGCACTTACGCACAAGGTCTGCCATTGTTCCTGATCTATTTGTCTCTCTGCCTCTGTGTGATTCTGGTCGGATTGGTATGCCCCGTAGAGCTGCTCTTGGCCTTCGAGCCTGGATTAACCCTGCAAGACTAACAACCTCCCTCGGTTTGTACAGGATGCAACCATTTTGACCACCGCCATTCCCAGCATCACCGACGAGTTTGGTTCCGTGCAAGATGTCGGCTGGTATGATGCTGCCTTTCGGCTCACTTCGTGCATGTCACAGCTCTCGCAGGGCAAGCTGTACGATAACTACTCGCTCAAATGGGTCTTCCTTCTCAACATGATACTCTTCGAGGCCGGCATTCTGGTTTCCGGCCTGGCTCCCAGCTCGCTGGTTTTTATCGTCGGACGAGCCATCACGGGTCTCGGTTTTTCGGGCATCAGCCAAGGTTGTATGGTGTAAGTGTCCGGCTGAATTCCCAACCTCAATTGAAGGGAATACGTGCATTGACATGATGGGGGTTGGATTTTCTCGAAAGCATCGTGGCCATGTCCACTCCTTTGCGGAAACGGGCCACCTTCCTCGGCTTGATCAGCGCCAGCGAGTACACCGCAATGGCCGCGGCGCCCATCATCGGGGGCGCATTGACCTCCACTCTCTCCTGGCGGTGGTGTTTCTACATCAATCTCCCGGCGGCTGCGGCCCCGGCCGCCATGATTCTGCTGCTGAAGCTCCCCCAGATGCCCTCGGGCAGTCGAAAATCGCAGGTCGAGCGCTTGCGAGAGCTGGATCTTCTGGGGTGTTTCTTCTTTGCCCCCGCCGTCCTTTGTCTCCTCCTCGCCTTGCAATGGGGCGGAGCGACGTACAGCTGGGACAATGCGCGCATCATTGCGCTCCTCGTGCTCGCTCCCATTGTCTTCGCGGTTTTCTGCTTTATTCAACACTGGAAGCAGGATAGCGCGATGCTGCCTCCACGAATCATCAAGAAACGCGTCATCCTCGCGGGGGCGCTCTTCAGTCTCTCGCTCTCGGCGTGTCGCGCGATCGTGCAATACTATGTAAGATCCCCTTCATACGCTGCCATGGCCTCCTTTGAGTGGGATTCCAAGCTAACGGGAGCGCGGGAGCGGTGGTGGGTATTGTAGCTGGCGATATGGTTCCAGACCGTTCGGGGGGCCACTGCCTTGCAGTCGGGCATCTACACCCTGCCCCTGGTGATCGCCATTCTCGTGTCGGCGATGGTGGCGGGTCGCTTCATGTCGGCGACCGGGATCTATACCCCGATCATGATCCCGGCCGGCCTGCTGGTCGTGGCCGGGATCGCCATGATGACGCGCTTCTCGACGACCACCCCCAAGGGGCTGTGGATCCCTTCATTGATTCTGTTGGGAATCGGATCGGGCAGTAGCGTGTCCATCCCCTTCATCGCGGCGCAGGCGGTGTTAAGCCTCGGTGATCTCTCCGCCGGCATGGCCTTGATGACCTTCTCCCAAGATCTGGGCGAGGCCGTCTTCATCAGCATCGCGCAGGCGGTTTTTCTCAACCGCCTCAGCAGCTCCCTGCAGGTCACAGCGCCCGACCTCGACCCGGAAAGCGTGATCCATCTGGGCGCAACTAATCTGCAGGGGAAGATCCCTTCGCAAGACGTCGCAGCCGTGGCCTTCTCATATAACCTGGCCGTGCGTTCGACCTTCTATCTGGCAGTCGCTCTGGCTGGGCTGCTGGTCATTACCGCCATACCCCTTCAAAAAACGACGCTAATGGGCAGGAGAAGGTCCAGTAGTTAGCTCTACCTCCTTGTCTACGGCTGAACAAAGTTGAAGGGGTATGTATAGTTTGTCTTCCTTTCAGACAGAGACCCATGGATTGAAGTGCCGGCAATGAAGAGTTTCAGAAGCAAGTGTCCTGTCGCGGCGGGTGAGTGATTCTCAGGAAATAAGGGCTGCTACACTGTGGCTGCGAAGGGAATCCCAAGACTTTCAAATGTCCAAACTCTGGAGCTTCGGAGTAGATACTACTGTAGTAGAAATCATAGCACTGCAAAGGCACAGCGGCAGCCCGCCTGTTGGATTAGGTGGTCTGCCCACCGCCTTTGGTCTCTTTGTTTTCTGCCACAGGCTCTTTCTTGTAGATGCGCCAGCTTCATTAAGTTCTCCATCAATCTGAATTCATCTATTTTCGCACTTCCAGCAATTCTACCTCTAACATCTTGAAGCAGCAACATCCCTGAGCCAGTGGACAGGTCTCCAAAGTGCACTATCTATCGCCACTCGTGCCATTTCTTAATTCGGTTCCAACTCTAGCTGTCGCTTCTCCCCGCTTCGGCACAGCCAGCAACCGACTGGAAGTGAGAGGACCGCGGAGCCTGTCGGGGAGCAGTAAGCCCCCTCTAACACCGATTATGAGCTTACCGTCTAGTCTGATATCATGTCAGGATCTGCAAGCATGGAATTGAAGCTGAGGGGCTTGAGGGAAGGGGAGGTTGTAAGCTTACCGCGCATTAGATTCGTGCTCGGTGGGTCGGCATCAACCAATCCTCCCCGTTGAGCTATATCGTCGTGTCCAAAGTCCATCACGACAATACCCTCCTTGAGCCGCGATGGGCTCACAAACCTTTAAAGCCAAGGGAGGGATAAAGCCATATCCCCCCTGCGCAGCTGAAAAGCAAAGCTCACTTGCATCAAGACAGACCCAGACCATACAGCCCTTCCACAATGGCTCCCTCTTTGTCTTTTCCATTATCCAGTGATATCACACAGCAGCAATGGAGGTCTTTCACTATTGAACACAAGCTGGGCCAGTCAGCATTGCATGAGTCATGTCAATCCCGCCAGATCGCACCAGAACAGCTCTTTCAGGCGGCGTGGGCCACCGTCGTGGCCGCCTACGACCACGATGAAGATGTCTATGCAGACATCACAGTGTGGGGACAAGGGGCTTCGAAAGCCCGCCTATGTCACTTCACCGTCACGCCGTCTCAGTCGATTCGGGATGTCCTCACAACGGTGACTGCCACCGACGGTGGCATCCCACCGAGCCCCGGTCATTGGAGTTCACTTGAGTATGTGCATTCGGGATCGGATGTGGCCCCAACCAAGCGCCCCCGACGTGAGGAGCATATCTCGATGCGACTGGTTCTGTGTGAAGATGACAGCACCTTGCGTGTTCAGCATCGCCAGGCAGCTATGGGCTCCGATCGAGCTAGAAGCATGGCACACGGCTTGGTCCAGGTCATCACCCAAGCCATGCACAATCCCGACGTGAAAGTCAAGGATCTCGATTTGATCAGCCAGATAGACCTCAACACCATACTACAGTGGAACGATTACCCACTCCATCTCGTGGACGCTTGTGTGCACGAGATCATTCAGCAACGCGCATGCGAGCGACCGGACTCCCTCGCTATCCGGGCTTGGGACGACGACCTGACGTACAGTCGACTAGACGACCTTGCGTCCCGTCTGGCTTTACATCTCCGGCTCTGTGGCGTCAAAGTCGGAGACGTGGTCCCTTTTCTATTTTCTAAATCGGCTTGGGCAGTGGTGGCCAGCCTGGCCACGCTCAAGGCGGGAGCCGCCGCCGTGGCTTTAAGCCCTGACCACCCCCTCGCGCGGTCTGAGACTATCATACGCCACACCCAAGCCTCCCATATCCTGGTCTCACGCGAGCACCATGGGCTGGCGGACTCGCTTCGCCTGCGCACTACCATCGTGGTCGGGCGGGACCTGTTCCCTAATCTTCCCGCCAACAGCACGGAGCTGCCGGCAGCTGCGACGGTCCGGCCCCAAGATCCAGCCTTCATTCAATTCACCTCCGGAAGTACGGGGGAACCGAAAGGGATCATCCTGGAGCACCGGGGCTTTTGCACGAGTGCGGCCGGACAGCAGAGGTCCCAGAATATGACGCAAGCGTCCCGTGTCCTGCAATTCGCGGCGTATACGTTCGACGCCGCGCTGCAGGAAACCTTCACCACCCTGATGGCCGGCGGAGTGGTGTGTATTCCATCCGAGCGAGACCGCACCAGTCGACTCGCTGCGGCGATGCGTGAAATGGAAGTCAACTGGGCTTTCTTCACGCCCACCCTCTGCGCTACACTCCAGCCGAGTAGCGTCCCGTGTCTCCGCACGCTGGTCTTGGGTGGGGAAGCCCCGAGCCCTGAGTTGATACGAACCTGGTCTTCCAGGGTCAGCCTACTGAATGGGTACGGCCCTTCGGAATGCTGCATTTGTTGCTCTGTGCATTCCGTGAGCAGCAATGGGTCCGACAGCCCGCTGAACATCGGCGTTGCCATTCCTGGCGTGAAGCTTTGGATCGTGCGTCCAGAGAACCACGCCATTCTGGCGCCCCTCGGCGCGATCGGGGAACTGGTCGCGCAGGGCCCCAACCTTGCGAGAGGTTATCTGGACGCATCCAGCGCTACACCGCTCAATTTTGTGAATGAGGTCCCTTGGTCCACTGACCAGTGCTTCCGTCGGGTGTACAAGACGGGCGACCTCGTTCGGTACCTGGCTGATGGGTCCATCGAATTCGTGGGGCGCAAGGATACCCAGATCAAACTCCGCGGTCAGCGCGTTGAGCTAGGCGAAATCGCCTCCCACGTGCGGACGCACCTTGGACGTTCCGATGTACAAGTCGCTGTGGATGTCGCACCGGTCTCACTGCGAGGAACACCGAAGCAGCAGCTGCTTGCCTTCTTCACCATGCCGCCAGCAGCACTGGAGGGCTCGAAGGTTTCTCTGGATGTCGTCCCTCGCCTCCCTCCTCGGTGTGGGAGGCTCACACCTTCCCTCAACGATCAGCTCCTTGCGCTCAAGGACAGTCTGAGCACTACGCTCCCCCGACACATGGTCCCCGCCCTCTTCGTGCCAGTCACCTACCTGCCCGTCAGTCTAGCGGGTAAACTCGATAGGAAAATGCTTCGGGCCCTGGTGGCCGATCTGTCCGAGACGGAGATACTGGAGTATTCATTGGCGTCACCCGGGGCACGGCAAGGGGCCCGAGATTCGCGAGAGGCCATTCTTGTCAGGGCCTGGTCGGAGGCTCTACGGGTTCCTCCGCAAGATATCAATGTGACGGACGAGTTCTTCCTTTTGGGCGACTCCATTGCAGCCATTGAGCTAACCACCGTCCTCCGAAGCCGTGGGTTCCATCTGACTGTGGCGGATATCTTCCAGCACCCCCGCTTAGAGTCACAGGCGCTGATTCTGGCGGAACTGGTTGGGGATCAATACCAGGAAGCGAAACCGTTCTCCCTGGTTGAGGGCATAGGAGCGCAAGACCTTGGGGTCATGCTGCGACTTTCCGAGGTCCCGCTTGGGGATCTTGATGACCTTTTACCGAGCACCCGCAGGCAGCAGGCTCTGTTCCTTAGCCAGACGGAACTCCCATCGCGACTGTCGCAGGTGGTCCTCGAGCTCGACCATACTGTGGGGATCCCCGAATTCCGCTTAGCTTGGTTGGCAGTCGTGAAACGCAGTAGCATCCTGCGGACTCGTTTGGTCGCTGATGGACAGGGAGGCTTGCTGCAAGCCGTTGCCAAACAACTGCCACCCTGGGAGGATATTTCCAGCCTGCGTGACCACCTCGCCGACCCACGCTTCAGTGGGCCTTGGCGCAATGGCCAGCCCTTGGTGCACTTTGCGCTTCGACAGGGTGATGATAGGTGTCGGAAAAGTGCCTTTGTCCTGTCGATCCATCCAGCACTGATCGATTGGGTCGCGCTACAATTGCTCCTTGACCAGTTCCAGAACGAATATCGTCAGCTAACGGGTGGCCTCACAATGCCCTACTCCCGTTACGTGGAGCACCTCACCCAGGCGGACCATGCAGCCTCCGCCATGTTCTGGATGTCGGAACTTTCGGAGCCGAACTACCTCCACTACCCAGATGTCCCCTCCTCCGTTGCCACGGCAGACCAGGTCTCGCGGTCCTCGCTCTCGGCGTCGCTTGATCTTCCCGACCGCTTGGATGAATTGCTGCCCCTCGACGCCCTGGTCCACCTCGCCTGGGCCGTGGTTCTTTCCTCTCGAACACTCTCGGACGATGTCATCTTTGGGACTGCGCGGGCGAGTCGCCCCGCATCGATAGGCACCCTGGAGGCAGTTATGGGCCCCACGGAAGCCGTCGCGCCCGTTCGTGTGCGGCTTACCAAAACAGACAGTATTCAAGTGGCCGTGGTGGCTCTCCAAGATCAACTGCAGGCAATCACGGTTTATTCTTGTCTGAACGGGCCCCAGCTCGCGGGCATTGGGCCAGAGGGAGAGGCGGCCAGTCACTTTCAGAATTTGTTGGTCGTTCATCCAGCGCTGAAAACGCCCCCAGATCTCCTGGCCACTATGGAAGGCTATCCACCCTTTCTGGATGCAGGTCGTTACCACCAGTATCCAGTCACGGTGGACTGTACTTTGGCAGCTGCCCGGGTCGAGTTGCGGCTTTCGTTCACAGAAGCGATCGTGTCCCAGGCGGAAGCTCAAGCACTCCTACGGCAGCTGCAGTCTGTTTTGCGCGAGCTGCTGTCACAGCCGGCGGAGACCACGATTCAGAACCTCTCACTGCTGACTGCTGATGATTACGCACAGCTCGTGGCCTGGAACCGCGCGGCACCGCAGCCCGTCCGCGAGACGGCGCATGGCTTGTTTACTGCACGAGCGCAAAGGCAGCCGCAGGCCGTCGCCGTGGAATCATGGGATGGCCGTCTCACCTACGCGGAGCTGGACCGGTATTCCACGCACCTGGGCCGGTATCTGCTGGCAGGTGGGCTTACGCCGGGCCGCGAGGTGGTAACCGTGTGTTACGAGAAGTCGCGGTGGACGCTGGTGGCGATGCTCGGTATTCTCAAGGCAGGCGGCGCCTTCAACCTCATGGACCCCTCGCACCCATCGCCACGACTGAAGTTTATTGCCGACGAAGTGGGCAGTCGCTTCATGCTGTGCTCCCCGCGATACGCGACCAAGGCGGCGGGGCTGGCCGCTCACCCGATCATCGTGGACGAGAGCTTCTTCCACCGGGACTTACCAACCGAGCAGTCCGCCGATCTCCCCGCCGTTTCACCGGACGCAATCATGTACGTCTTCTACACCTCGGGGTCTACGGGGATGCCCAAGGGCCACCGTACGCCGCATGCCGCCTTCTGCTCGGCCGCCACAGCCCAGGCCCGCGCCCTGGGGCTCTCGTCCACCACACGGAACTTCCAGTTTGCATCCTATGCATACGATGTCTGCATATCCGATATGCTGACGGGGCTGTGTGCCGGCACGTGCGTCTGTGTGCCGTCAGAGGAGGAGCGACTGGGCGATATTGCCGGCGCCATGGCACAGTTGCGCGTCAATTTCGCCAATTTGACCCCGACCGTGGCGCGTCTTTTGGATCCGGACCGAGTGCCGGCGCTACAGACCCTCTTGCTGGGGGGAGAGGCTCTCCAGCAGACCGACCTCGACACGTGGAGTGGGCGTGTGCGGTTGATGGCCGGTTATGGGCCCTCCGAGTGCAGTCCGCGGTCAACGGTCAATCCGCACCTGACGGCAGCGTCGAATCCGCGCAACATCGGCTTCGCAAGCCTGTGCAACTGCCGCGCGTGGGTGGTCGAGGTGGCCGATTATCACCGACTCCGGCCAGTCGGGCTCGTCGGCGAGCTGGTCATCGAAGGGCCCAACGTCTGCAACGGGTACCTTGGCCACGCTCAGCAGCGGACGGACTCGGGCTTCATCGACACTCCTCGCTGGTATGCCGAGCTGAGTCCCACCCTCCAACCTGTGGGCCGGTTCTACAAGACGGGAGACCTGGTGCGGTACGACCTGAGTGACGGCAGTCTGATTTTTGTGGGCCGCAATGATGCCCAGGTCAAACTGCATGGCCAGCGCGTGGAGCTGGGCGAGATCGAGTCACATGTTCGCGCTCTGCCGCTCGCGGATCCAAACCCGCAGAGCAGCAGTGACAGCAGCAGCAGCGGACTCATCTCCAAGGTTGTCGCCGAGTTGGCCCAGCCAGGCGGGCTTGTCAGGACCCCAAGCCTCGTGGTCTTTGTTCAATTCAGCCATCCCCATCGGGGCATTCCCGACGGATGGGCTGCCGCGGTGGCCCAGCACCTGGCTGCCCGCATGTCGGCGGCACTCGTCCCGAAGTACTACGTCGCCCTCGATGAGATTCCGCTCATGTCGTCAGGCAAAGTGAACCGCCGCGCGCTGCAGGCCCTCCCGGCTACTCTCACGGCGGAGCAGCTCGGACTCTCGACCGCTACTCGCAAAGAGAAGCTTCGGCCCAGCTCAACGGAGGAGTACCGGCTGTCGCAGCTATGGGCAGCGGTCCTGGATGTGCCAGAGGCAGAAACTGGGAGGGACGATCACTTTTTCGAGCTTGGCGGGGACTCAATTGCGGCAATCAAGTTGGTGGGAGAAGCGCGCCGGGCGGGGTTCTTACTCACCGTGGCGGATGTCTTTCAGCACCCGGTGCTTGCTTCAATGGCCACAAAGCTGACCATCCTCGCAACGGCTGCGCCGGGGATGTCGGCCCCAGCGGCGAGCCCTCAGATGACGGCAAGCTTGGCAGATCGTGTCAGTCGCGAATGGAACCTTCCCCGGGACACGATCCAGGATGTGTGTCCAGCCACGCCGCTGCAGATGAGCCTGATGGCGCTGACCACGCGCAATCCCAAGACGAACACCTTGCAGCACGTCTACCACCTGTCGGCCGATGTGGATGTGATGCGGTTCCGACGCGCCTGGGAGGCGGTCGTGGCGAGGAACGAGATCTTCCGGACACGGTTGGTCTTCGTCAAGGCGTCGATCCTGCAGGTGGTTCTGGCGGACAGCATTGCCTGGGAAACCACACCCTCGAGTCTGCCAGAGTACTTGTCTCGTGTGGACGATCGGCCCTTCAACTACGGCACGCCGCTCATGCGCCTGGGCCTGCTACCGGACGGGCACCGCGGCGGCTCGTACTTTGTTTGGACCGCCCACCACGTCGTCTATGACGGTTGGAGCCATTTCCGCACCTTGCGGCTGATCAAGGAGACATACGAGGCGGACGCGGTGCCCCCCTCGATCCCGTTTCGGACGTTCATCGCCTTTCTGCACCAGGCCGGTGAGGACGAGGCGCAGGAGCGGTTCTGGCAGAACGAGCTGGCCGGATTCGAGGGCACGGCCTTCCCTCCGCTGCCGCGTGCCGAATACTGGCCGCTCACGGATCGCGGAATTGACCATGTCATTACCCTCCGTTCCAATCTCGCTCCGCAATCCAGTTCCCAGTTCGCCAACATAACGCTCTCCACCATCATCCGAGTTGCCTGGGCGCTGACGGTCGGCATCCAGACCGGGACCGAGGACGTGGTGTTTGGGGCGGTGCAAACGGGCCGCATGGCGCCCCTGGCGGGCATCGTGGACATCATGGGCCCAACCATCACGGTCGTCCCCGTCCGGGTCCGGTGGGCGCGCAGCCTCACGCTTGGCGATCTCTTGTTGCAGGTCCAGGAGCAGGGTACGCGCATGATTCCGTATGAGCACGCAGGCGTCAAGGCCATTGCCAATATGGGGGAGGACTGTCGCGTGGCCGCCACCTTCCAGAGCCTGTTGGTGGTGCAGCCGGAGAAGACCGACGGTGCGGCGGCCACGGTAGCCGGCATGCGTCTGGTGCAGGTTACCGACCGCGAATTCCCTAGCTATCTGCTCTCGGTACAGTGCTCGATCCAGCGGAATCAGGTGCGCGTGCATGCCAGTTACGACTCGTCGGTGCTGTCGGGCGAATGGGTGCAGCGCATCGTCGGGCAGTTCGAACACCTGCTGCATCTTCTCGGCGATCCTCGGAACCTGCCGACGCCGGTGGGTCAGGGGGAGATCATCCCCGCCGCAGATGTGCAGCGGCTCCTCGCTCAAGACGCCGCCACGGCCCTTGATCGCAGCCCGGTGGACGACACAATAGCTTGGGCCATCGAGCGCCAGATGAAGTTGCAGCCGGACGCCCCCGCGCTGTGTGAGGTGGAGGGTCCGGGTATGAGCTACGGGGAGTTGGACCGACTTTCGGCCCGCCTGGCACTCCACCTGCGTACGCTTGGGGTTGGTCCGGAGAAAGTGGTGCCTTTCTGCTTCGACAAGTCTGTTTGGGCCGTCGTGGCCGTCGTGGGCGTGCTGCGGGCGGGCGGCGTCTGCGTGGCACTGGACCCTGGCCACCCCCCGAGCCGGCACGCGCAAATCCTGCAGGAGGTCCAAGCCACTCTGGTGCTGACCTCGGACGCGCACCGCGCGCTGTTCAGAGACCAAGGGGTCCCCGTTCTGGCCGTCGACCGGTCCCGGCTGCGCTGGCTGCCTGAAACGGTGATGACGGGGCCGACCTGCCATCCCCGGCTGCGGCCGGACCACGCTGCCTGGGTGGTGTTCACCTCCGGCAGCACGGGGACACCCAAGGGCATCGTGCTGGAGCACGCCTCCATATGTGCCACTGCGCGGGGCAACGCAAGCGCGTTGGGGGTGACGCGGCACACTCGCGTGCTGCAGTTTGCCTCGTTTGCGTTCGACGTGGCGATCGAGGATATGTGTATCACCCTGATGCACGGCGCCTGTCTGTGCATTGCTTCCGAACATGATCGCCTGAACAATCTGGGCCCCACCATGCAGCAGATGCGGGTGACGTGGGCGGATCTGACGCCGTCGGTGGCACGAACCATCGACCCCGAGGCGGTGCCGAGTCTGCAGACGCTGGTGCTGGGAGGGGAGCTGCTAGGCGACGACATCATCAGTAGCTGGGCAAACCGCGTGAACCTCTTCAACACGTACGGGCCTGCCGAATGTGCCATCTACTCCACGACCACGAGCCCCTTGGGGCTCGACGCCCGCGGGGGGAACATTGGCCGTCCCATCGGCTGCGCCTGCTGGGTCGTCGATCCCGACAATTACAACCGCCTGATGCCCGTTGGATGCACGGGGGAGCTCCTGATTGAAGGCCCCAATCTGGCCCGCGGATATCTCCACGACGAAGCTAAAACGCGCAGAGCCTTTGTGCACCCCACCTGGCTGGCCGAGTACCGAGGTGGACAGCGTAGCCGGTGCTACGCCACAGGCGACCTGGTGCAACAGAACCCGGACGGCGCCACCCTCACTTTTGTGGGCCGAAAGGACTCGCAGATCAAGCTACGTGGCCAGCGGATTGAGCTCGGGGAGATCGAACATCAGATTGCGGTCAGCCTCGCCGGCGAATCCTGGGCCACCGCAGTGGAGATTATCCGGCAGGCGGAACATCGTCAGGAGGCCCTGGCGGTCTTCTACTGGCCTACCCAGGCCACCGCCGATGCTCCGGATGCCGCCCCCCGAGTCGTCGACGACGACGCCCTTGAGGCCACGCGAACCGTCTTCCTGGAGCTCAAGGCGCAGCTGGCCCGGGTCCTGCCCAAGTATATGATTCCCACATTGTATGTGCCCCTTTCCTTCCCGCCGAGCACGCGGACGGGGAAGTTGGATCGACGGGCGTTGCGCAGCTTGGGAGCCAGCCTCTCGAGGGCGCAGGCTACCGCGTTTGCCCTCGAAGGAACCGCGGGCGGCACAGTCGCCAAGGTGCCGCCGCAGACGGAAATGGAACGGGTCCTGCTCGAGCTCTGGGGCACCGTTCTTGGCTTGTCGACGGAGCAGATGGGCATCCATGACAGCTTCTTCCAACTTGGCGGGGAGAGCGTCGCGGCTATCCGGCTAGTGGCCGCGGCGCAACGAATGAAGCTCGCCATCACCGTGGCGGACATTTTCCATCGCCCCGTGCTAGCCGACATGGCTGCATCCCTGCACCCTGAGAAGCAACAACAACAACAACAGTCCGCCGACGAGATGCTCTCTCCTTCTCCCACGCTCAGCAAGCGCACCGGTGCCGATCTCACCGCGCGCGTCAGTCGTGCCTGGAAGATTGGTTACGAGAGCATTGAGGACCTCTACCCCTGTACATGGCTGCAGGAAGACATGATCCAGGTGACTCGGCGGGTCTCCGAAGCAAACACCCTGCGCTTCATTGCGCACCTCGACACGGCCACGGTGGATCTGGCGCGGTACCAAGCCGCCTGGCAGCAAGTCGTGACGGAGAACCCGATCCTCCGGACGCGCATTGTTCGTGTAGACGATGACGACGATGATGGCTACGACGCCAGCGACGACAACTATCGAGCGCTGCAGGTGGTGGTGGACGAGCCGATCCAGTGGTGTACCTCCTACAGCCGGCTGAGCGACTATCTGCGCGAGGACCGCTCGACCCGCTTCGACTACGGGACGCCTCTGACGCGGTTTGCCCTCATCCCACATGGGCCGGATGAGTATTACTTCGTCTTCACCAGTCACCACGCCACGTACGACGGCTGGAGCGTGCGGCTCGTGCACGAGATGGTGGCGGATCTGTACACCGGCCGCCGCCGCCGTAGCCGCCTTGCCGTGGGCGCCGCCCCTGCCACTACCCCGACGCCCTACAAAGCTTTGGTACAATACATCGTGTCGCTTGAGCAGCAGCAGCAGCAGCAGCAGCAGCAGCAACCCATCCCGACCTACGTCGCCTTCTGGCGCTCGCAACTCCAGGGTTTCAGGAGCAGCACCCAGACGCTTTTCCCGGCGTTCCCCAGCGCAGACTACCGCCCGCTCACCGACAGCGTAATCGAACTCACCCTGCCCCTACCCTCGAAACCTCGGTCCAACAACAACAACAACACCCCCACCCCCAAGGTTGTCACCATCTCGACCCTCCTGCGCGCCGCCTACGCTCTCGTGCTGGCGGCCCAGACACACACGACGGACATCTGTTTCGGGGCCGTGCAGGCCGGCCGCTCCATCGCGCTGCCGGGGATCTCGGAGTTGGTCGGCCCGGCCATCACCCTGGTGCCGGTGCGTATCCGGTGGAATGATGCCGGCGGCGGCACGACGGTCCGCAGCTTCCTCGAAACCATCCAGGACCAAAGCACGGCCATGATCCCCTACGAGCACATCGCCAAGCCGCGCATCGCAGCCCTGGATCCGGACTGCGCCGCCGCGTCCGCCTACCGGTGCCTGTTGATCGTGCAGCCGGCGTCGGCGACGGGGCCAGCCTCGGCCATCCACGGCGTCACGCCGATCAAGACCAAGTACCCCGAGTTCCTGGAGTACGGGCTCAGTCTGGAGTGTCGGTTGGCGGCGACGGAAATGGTCGTGCATGCGGACTACGACCGGACGGTACTGGGGCCTGAGGAGGTGAACCATGTGATTCGGCTGTTGGGGACCGCGCTGGGAGGGCTGGCGGGTGAAGACGAGATGGGGATGACGGTGGGCCAGTTGGTGAGGCGGTTGCGTGAGGAGTGAGTTTCGTGTTTGATAGAATTGTCGGGGGACGGAATTCCACCTCTCATTTTTCTTTCTGCTTCTTCTTCCGTCCCCATCCAAGGGAAAACTTCTTCTCGATCCAACTCTATTAGTGTCTGCCCTCTTTTTTGGTACTGGACTGTATAAATGAGGATGGGGTGTCTGCCCTCTTTCTTTAGTACTGGACTGTACCAATGAGGATGGGAGATTTATACGAGTACTCGGATTGAGCTTCTTATAGGCTACTTCACGGTTTGTCGGTGGAACATCTGTCAATCTCGGGGAATTTGGATTTTGTTCATTGGGGAATAACAAACTTGTGTGTGTGTGTGTGTGTGTGTGTATATTAGGATAGTGTTGGACATAGCATGTAAATAGTATTGGCTCCCAAGGCCTGCGGTTGACATACTGTGACTTGAAGTACGTACCTGCCAGGTCTACTTTACAGTTGACGATTCAACGCCCGGCTTGTGTATGTCCCAGCGATAGCGGTATCATACCACCTGTCCCGCTGGGCTGTATGTCTGTCCGTCCCTTTGAGGCCACCCGGCAGGAGGTTTACTCCATTGCCTCATTACTTCACCCCGAACCCCTATTGGAACCAACCCTACACTACCTATGGCATAGGTAACAAATAAAGCTCAACATTGTCGCTAACACCACTCAACCCGAGCGGTCACTCATTCACTATGTACAATCCCACCAACCCCGGACCATCGCCCGCCAGCCGGCAATCAAACCCTTCCCCCCTTCAGACCCCCGGCAGCAGCAGCAGCAGCAGCAGCCACCAACGCCTCGACCTCCGCCGTATGCTCAGAGAAATGATCGACCAGATCGTCCCACATCTTCGGCTCGTGCTCGTGGCGCTTCTCGCTCGTCCAGGCGAACTCCGTGATCGTGAAGGGGCGACTCGACTCGAACATGAAGGCCATGGAGGCCTGGGAGATCTGCATGGCGGGCGGCGCGGTGGCGGTGGCGGATTGGAATTCTTCGTAGGCGACGCCGTGGGGGACCACTTCATTCATATTAGTTATATTGATTAACTTATGTGTTTGATTGGTAGACAATGATAGAGGATAGGAGAAGAAAGAAGGGCCACTCACTCCCGCATTCGAACGAGACGCTGCCCGGCTGGAAGGCGTCGGAGCGGCCGCCGTAGTCGCCGTAGAGGAGGCCCATGAGCTCTGAAGCGGCGTTGCGGTGGTAGTACGGCGGGCGGTAGGTGTCTGCGCAAAGTATTAGGATCGAATGGTGATAGAGAGACAGGGGTCAGGGGCCTACGTGATGCGACATCCCAGCGCGGGGAGAAGATAAGCACATCCGCCAAGGGAGCGGTGAGGTCGCGCGACTTGGCCGTCAGCACACAGAAAATGGAGGGGTCGATGTGATCGACGGAGATGGAGCCGACGTTGACGAATTTGGTCAGGTCGTATTTGTATGGGACCTGCAAAGTATTAGTGCCTTGGCACCTTTCTGGGGCAGGGGCAAGCGTACATAGTTCCCATGCCAGGCGACGACGTCGAATGGACTGTGGTTCTGCGTGCTTTTGAAGAACTTCCCGCCGAGCTTGTACACAATCTCCCACGGTTCCTGCGCGATCTCGTACTTGGCGGTGGGCACGAGGAAGTCCCGCGCGTTGGCCAGGCCGTTCGCCCCCAGCGGGCCCAGCTCGGGCAGCTCGAACTGACTGCCCCAGATCTCGAGGATGTATCCCCGCGACGGCCCATCGGGCAACTCCACCCGGAACCGGATGCCCCGCTGGATGACCACCAGCTCGCCCGGCTGCACGAACAAGGGCCCGAACTCGGTCTGGATGTCCAGGGCGCCCTGTTGGGGCAGTATCACCATCTCCCCGTCGGAGTTGACAAAGGCCTTCTTCGTCATGTTGGCATTCGCCGTGTAGACGTGCGTGGCCAGCCCCTCGCGGAGGGTGGGCTCGCCCGAGCCGGCCACGGTCTTCAGTCCGTCAACGAAGTCCACTTGCTCGGTGCTGGGAATGTCGAAGGGGAACCAGGCCAGCTGGGTGGGCGACACGTGGACGCGGGGATTCATGGGGAGGAAGTTCGCCTCTGTGTCTTTGTTGTCGGGGAGATCGGTCTGATTGGTACGTCAATCTGTGGTCTGATCTGTCAACGCTTTCGCTCTACTCACGAATCCCTGGTGTGCCACGGCCGGCCGCGCACGATACAGCCAGGCCTTCTTGTTGCAGTGTCGAGGCGCAATGAAAGCGCTGGCCGTGATCTGCTCCGCATACAGCCCGAAGCGGACATTGCGGGGACTGTTCTGGCCCTGTGGGATGGTGCCAGGGACAGCCTCCGAGACGAATCTGTATGCTATATCAGCTTGGTGAATTGCTGATGCGGGAAGACAGTTGAACATACGAGTTGCCAAACCCGGCTTGGTACTATGGATGGATTAGCCTTGAGCTAGCACGACTACACTGTGTCCGCGTAGCGACATACCTCATAAGGATCATTCCGTCGCGTGTTGAACGACGGGATCGTGCCGTCCTTTTGCGTCTCTGCCCAGTGGAATATCTTCTGGTATTCTTGGGGATCTGATAGATCGCTGGTGGAAGGCATGTTGGGATGATGAGGTTCAGAACAGACAGAACAAGGATCGAGGAATCGGAGAGATATTTTGTTGCTATGGACTTGGAAGATTGAATGCCAAATTGTTAGGCATGGACCTCCAGCGTCGTGCCATCCTGATATACTTCAGTTTGTGGGGTCAAGGCCGCGCCACGGCAACAGTGAACAATGAACGAATTATTGAGACCACCGGCTATCCCGGAAACCAGAGCGTGAAGTTGACAGGGTGGCTGGCTGAGCTGAGCGCGAGGACAAGGAGGAAGTGAGGCCACAAGCAGGCAAGAGATGGAGTTCGGCATGTCGCGAGGGAGGATTGTTGCCGAAGAGGAGGAGGTGGAAGGGAAGCTGGGGATCATTTGTGGAGGGACCCCACATGAGTAAGATCTGAGTAACAGTGGGGGAAAACACCGTCTCGGATCGAAAAACAGCCCAGAATTGCCGGGCTCGCCTCCATCCCTCCTCTTCTACTACTGTGTATACACCCTACATCATCATCAACTTCAATTCATGAGACTAATCTTCCCTGCCGACACTCCAAACACCACGGGCATGTACACCCCAATACCCGCCTCTCGCAACACCTGCAAATGCTTTACCCGTCGTCGGGCAGCGAATTGCGCCTCATTGATCTCCTGACATTCTCCAAGCGGTCCAAAGGCGAAGCGTCGTGCCTCGGACCATGGCTGTCTGCCATTTGCAAAGCGTACCCACCGCTCCCTCATCTCTCGACCAACGGTGTCAGCCGCGCGGTTGAACGAGAGATCAATGCCCCCAAATAAGAACAGAAGGTCCACGGCATGGTGCGCTCGGTTAGACGCCTGCCAAGGGTTGACCTGGTCGATGACATACTTGTAGACCCGTTTGCCGGCCGCTTGGAGCTTGTCGGAGACGACCTCCACCGGCAGGGAGTAACGAGTGTCGTGGAGTAAATCCAGCGCTCCCAATTTACAAGCTGTCGGGCGATCGGCCACGACCTGGTAGAGTTTGCGCAACTTCTTTCCCCAAGCGGGATCTTGCTCGAAAGCAGCCGCGATTGTTGACCCATCGAGCGTCTCCATGCCGTTCCTCCAGATGACCGACTGTGTTGCGGTCAGTCAAAACTCAATACCACAGTTGTAGCGCTTACCTCGTATTCTGTATCTCCAATCATGACTTCCTCCACCAGCTCAGGCGTCGCCTCCCACCCGTCAAAGCTCTCGTCTTCTTGGAGCCAGAAAGAGTTCATCTTGCACTCCTCTATGGCCTGGACAATGGCCGCCACCGAAGCGTGACGGAGAGAAGGCTGGCCCACATCTTTGACTTTGGCCTGCAGCGTCGCAATCAGCCCCTGGCCTTTCTCCACAGGCAGAGGACTGGAGAGATAGATGGAGCCTGAGGCGAGGACCGCTCGTTTCACCGGAGTGCCAGTGAGCAGATGGGCGTGCACATAGACCGCACCAGCACTCTCTCCAGCCAGCGTAATATTTTCCTAGATCATGAGAAGATCAACGACAATGCTCTCCCATGTAAACCAGACCTCCCAGACACATACCGGATCACCCCCGAAGGCAGCGATATTCCTCCGCACCCATTCGATCGCCAACTTCTGGTCTTTGAGCGCGAGATTCTTCTCCTTCCCATCGCCGAACCCGAAAATATTGAGCCGATAGTTACACGACACAAAGAGAACAGGCTGATCACTCTTGATAGAGTCCCCCACAATCTGGATCGGATCTGAGTCCCCTCGCCCCACGTAGTCAGTTACCATCCACAGCTGGAGCCCAGTCTGACGCCAGAAAACTTACCGCAAATCTTCGACGCCGCAGAACAGAACGTCACAGCCTGTGACCCGCCTGTAGAACAGCATCACAATTAGTGACCGACCCCTCTCCCAACCCAAGGAGAAAGTCCCTCTCTGTGTCGCAAAAGCCACCTACCATAAATCCACAGCAGAACCGGAAGTGGTCCCTTAGACGCAGCCAAAGGGGGCCCGGTGATGTTCAAGTTCAGGCATTCAAACTCATCCTCGGGTTCTTTCTCGATCACGAAATCCTCGGGGATGCGGAGGAGATGTCGGACGTCGACATCGGCCTGCGGACATCTCGGTCTGGGAATCGCTTTCTTAGCTGGGAACAGGAACATGTATAGACAGACAGTAAAGGGGCGGAGAGAGACAATAGTACCCGTATCGCGTAGCATCAACGGCAGCGCCATCGAAGCTCTCCACCGGCTGCGCTTGCTCGAACCGCGCGGGGATGTCGGCATACTTGATACCGCGGAACTCGTGAACGGGGACACCGTCGATTTCTCGTTCGATACCGTTGAATGTGGCTTGGAGGCTGGCGTGGTGGATCTGTGGGGATGCCATGGTAATCGGAGACTGGGGGGATTAATGGTAATGGCACAGTAGAAGGGATGGGGGAGAGAAGAGGGAGACAGGCTGGACTAGTTGCCATCAGTAGGACGCTTTATGTACCGTTCATTTTGGTGTGTCTGGTACAGGACCTACCTACCTTGTCTCCCATTAGTCCGGCTGATGGCCAGGCTATGGAATCCCGATGTTTAGATTATTGTGCCGGTGGTGCAGTGGTGGGTCCGGTTTGCGGGGAGATCCACCCTCCACCACCCCCTCCGGCTGGGGCAGATTCCCTCGGCTGGAAAGGACGGGTCTCCAATAACTTCTCGCAACTACTCCTTACGCGCACTTACGCACTTCATCCCTCGTCACAGGCAACAGGAACAGCATTACAGCACCACTAACATCGGCGATCATCTGCCTATCTTATTTTCACTGTGAGTAGTTATCATTATATCAAGTTTAGTCAAGCCAATCTAGCTGATTCGTATAAAGTCATATAAGGCATCAACTCCCAAAACACCGCCCAAAATATCACATATCCCACCACTGCACGAAATCACCATTAGCCTCTGGATCAGGGCGACTCGACCTTGGAAGAAGCCCCGTCGCGCACTGTGCCCCGCAGGCAAATATAGGTAGGAATGCCAGTCACCCCGGACATCAACGCCAACGCCCAACTCATCGTGCTCCAACCGGCATCGTTCTTGATGAAGCCCGCGAAAAAGGGCCCGATGATCGTCCCCACCGCGTACGCCATGTTGATGACCCCGTACGCAAACGCAATGGCCCCTCCCTCCCCGAAAATCCCGGGCGTCTCCGCCTCCCGGCCCTGCACGTAGTAGGTCGCCTCCACCAGAACCGGGGACATGATCAGACACACGCAGACCCCGATCAGGACAAGCAGCGCACACAAGAGCACTTTGTGGCCCACCGTGTTCTCGGTCACAAAGCGAAGACAGGCCAAAGCCGGCACCGCCACAAGAAACCCCCCGGTCGCCATGTACCGTCGAGTCTGGCCGTAGTTGTCGATGATGTACCCCACCACAGGATCGAGGATCTGCGGCACCGAGATCGCGATGAAGATGAGCCCTTGGCCGGTTTGGCCCCAGCCGAACTTCTGCTCGACAAACAGCGGCAGCACGCTGTCGAAGGACGTCAGGGCGAGGGAGAGGATGAAATACGCCCACATGCTCGTCATCATGCGGCCCGAGGTCAAGAGTGTATGCATGGTGCTGGGCCGTTTCTTCGCAGATCCAACGTCGGTCGAGGCGGAGGAGGAGGAGCGCTCCTGCTCGTGGCAGTCGTGCGGGGGACCTTTCAGGCCCTCGGAGGCTGCCGGTGAAACAGCAGTTTCCAAGTCGCTGCCACTTCCTTGCTTCTCTGCCGGGACAATCGGTCGACCATCGGCCTGCAACCACTTGAGTGCGTCCTTCCTCTCGATCATGGCGAGTCGAAAGATGACATCCAATGCGATTATGCCAAACGACATCCCAAAAACAGCATAGTAGCCCCCGGCACCGTAGACGACTCCTCCCAGGAGCGGGCCTGTCATTGTTCCTATGGTCATCGCCATTCCCAGATATCCCAACGCTTGGCCCAGATATTCCTGCCCGACTGTATCAACGAGCAGCGCTATTCCCACAGTCCACACAACCGCAGCAGACGCTCCTTGAAAGAGACGCCCAACAATCCATAAAGCAAGATTCGTCCCGACGCAAAGAAGAGCAGTGGCGGCGGCGAGAACCACCAGTCCCCCAATAAAGGGCCACCATCGTGACTGGAATTTATCGGCCAGGTACCCACAGATGGCTAAGAGGAAATCAGTCGGTATGTATCGTACAATGGCTCAAAAATTGGAGAAACCCACGTGAAACTGCTAACAAAGATACTCCGTAAAGAGACAGCAAGGTCGATTGCCACGATTGAACTTAGTCACGGTAAGCTGGAGCAATTCGTCGACTAACCGTAAAAAACATACCATCGGCGTCGGACATCCCAACTCTATCGCGCAGGGCCGTTGGGGCCACGGGCACAATCTGCGAGGAAGGTCAATATAAGCTGTCGGGGAAATCCCCGCCACTAATGCCCCGGAGTCCAAGCGTACCAACCCATACATGAAGACATCCTGTCAAAAGGCCAACCGTCAGCAAACATAACCCGAAATCGGTTGGATGATGTCCTGTACCGTGAAGACGGCGAAGCAAACCACGAAGCAGATGAACGCATCGGATGTCCTCCACTTGAGAAATCTGGGTGGTTGCTGCTGCGCCTGGTTTGACCACAAACCACACAGATCCCGCACCATTTTGTTAATGTCTGTTCTCGATTTGAGACAAACATCTATTCAGAATCTCCTTCAATTGAATGACGTAAGAACAACCGTTTTCTTCTTTTTTTTTCTTCGAATCGTCCTGAGCGTACACCTAGACGGAGAAAAAGAGCGAGAGTGAAACAGACGGAGGGAAAAGAGAATCTAAAGTGGATGTTAGGAGATACAGGTCTCATGTTAATCAATCAAGGAGTGTCTGCAAGGGGGAGAGCTGATAATATGATGGCGGGAATTCGCGAGGCTCGGCCTTTGTGCCTGGAGTCGTGGAGGAATGTTTGAAGTATAATAATCAGGATTCGTCCGGCTCCTTCCACCACTACGGAGTCGACATTTTGAAGTGAACTGGCCTTGGCCGACTTGGCCGACTCGCTGGCTTATGCTCTTGACATCTTATACGCGCGGCCGCGCCGGTAAATGACAGGATAAAAGGCTATTCGTGGTCTCATTCCATAGCATTGACTCTTGTCAAGGGTTGACAAGGGGTGTTCAAAGTCTATACATCTCGCTGCGGCTTTTAATCCCATCAAATACACAGGTGTTGTCCAAGGGAACATACTGCCTGGTTATAACCTTGAGGGCCTCCTGTGCGACTAGCCCTCCTGTGAGGGCAGACACATTGTGCAATTCACCGCCTTGCGTTCGCCGAAGCTCTTGAGTTCTCTGTACAATTCGCTGTTTGGTTTCCTCGTTGATGGCTGCCGACGCCTCCGACGTAAGGGACTGAATCACCCGATCCAATCCTGCCTCCCACGCGAGGGCGGAATCCAACGCTTCCTCGTTTTGCTTGCCGCTCGCTATGTCGGTGATTATACTATCAAGAATATCGAAGCCGAGGAAAGCAGAGACCAGTGGCTCAGGGTCACCCAGAGCATTGTTGATGGCTTTCACAGTGTACTTCTCACTGTTCAATTGAGGAAGGTCACGACCATGGATGACCTTGATATGAGCCGCATTCTTACAGAAGACTTCAATATCCTTGTCCGCGATCTGCGCAGGCCGGGGGCTGAGTTCTGCTTCAAGCCTCCGAACGACTTCAATGACCTCTGCCATATCTTTTCGTGCCTTCGACTTGTAAATGTTCTGCAGCGACACGTAGTCGGCTGACTGTGCTTTCATGTCAGGCAACGAGCCTGGCAGCGGAAGTACGTTGTGTTTCGTGTAGAATTCACGGATAGCTGATGCGATGAGCCAGAAATCCGCTGTTTCCGAGGTCAGATTGTTGCACTCGTCCATCTCGAAGATCTCGCGGATTGAACTCCGCAAAGTGAAAGGGTTCAGTGACTTCAGGACTGCGGCCACGGCCTCATCATAATTTTCCTCGCCACCTTCAGGATTGGCCGTCCGTGCGCCAGACCGCACTAGATCTCTGAATGCAGTTTTCTCTTTGTAGTTGGAGGGGACATTTCCGTCGTGGGTCTCCTTCCACTTTTCCAGATAGTGAAGCAAGAGTAAGATGTAAGGTACATGACCATGTTGATGATCGTCCAGAGTCTCCAGATTGCTAATACTAGCCAGAGTAGCCGCCAGTTCAGGCCAGGGGTTGAGCAAGCGTAGATCCTGCGTGCTTTCGGGGTCCGGATGTGTCTCTACTATGGGGAAAACAGCCGGAAGCTGGAGAGAAAAGGTGGAGTAGAAACCCACTGAGCGCGTATACAGGACGGGGATGCCAAGAGCTTTGGCAGCACTGCTGAGAGTGATCAGAGTCGACTTGTTTGCCGGACCTGAGACCAGAACCAGTTTGAATTGTGGTAGAAATTCAGGGTCTTGCAGAAGCTCGGTGACCGGCTGCCGGGTGATTGCCGTTAGCACTGGGACCATGAGAGAATAGGAAGCTTCTTACAGGTGCGATATACCTTGGATTCAGAGTTTCCTTCTACGTCGGGGTTTAGTTCTTTCAGCAAGCGACAAGTCTCCTGGGCTCGAGACTTCCCTAGACTGTCCTCCTCGAGGAAGAAGTTGACCCCAAGGTCAGGCTCCGTCACCACCGCAGGGTCCACGATGGTGAAGCCGCCAATGCCAGGAAGCACGAGGTTCTTGAGGGTCTCCACTCCAACTACCCCGGAGACGCCGGTGCTCTGTTTACCCCATGGGCCATCGGAGTTGACTAGAAGTACACGTGCTTCCTCGAGCGCTTGTTGGCCACTTGCAGCCCACAGCCGCAGTTGCCGGTCATATTTCCTCTCCTTGGATGATGGCCCTACCAGGGCCTCGGGGAAAGCTTCAGTCATGAGGGGCTATCGTCTGATAAGCGGAGCAGATCGGCTCACAATGCTCACAAAATGCTGAGTTGAGTCGAGATTGTAGAGGCGGTGAGAGGCTCGAGCTGTATCAACCAGGCCTCTGTGAATCGGAGATCTAAGAGCCAGCACTGAGGTCTTCTGTAGTCTGGCTGTAGCTGGTCATGTGTGATGTGTACTAGGTAGTACTTTATTGATGGCAGTGGTTGGGAGCACTTGTTCAACGCTGACACGTGATGAATGCACGCACGGATCAGGCAGGAGGGTTTTACACCTGAGGCACGAACGACTATGACGAAACACAACCCCGCCGGGCCAAAATGTCCCTCTCCATAACAATACCTTAGTTACTCGTTTGCAATAAATAGAACAGACTCAACGCCACCATTGAACAACATTGCCAGCTTTAGAGGTGACAGTTGGCAGCTAGTATGGCGGGATTGGTTGCTCGGGGCAGTCTCAACAATATTCTGTGAGTAGTGGCGCATCAATTGGCAGCTCTCAAAAAGTTCTACCTTATGCTGGCCGCAGTGCCCTTTCCATCCACCCCACCGGCGGCGGGCACCACTGGTCCGTCCAGTCCGTATTCCGCAGTACCTAGCCTCTTTCTTCCTCCCCTCCCCCGATCTGGCAGTTTTAAGCCCCTCCGAGTCCCGAGTCCCCCGTCTAGCCCGGACTATTAATACGAATTGCAGAACCCGGTCGACTTCTTCTCTTTCTGCGCTGCTCAATCATCCTTGTTATCGATCTAGACGACGCCTCATCCGTCCCTCCCCACCTCCTCCCATCTCAACCGTCCTTTTCGCGTCTTCGCATCGCCGGAACTCCACCATGGCCAGCGTCAGCGTCATCGAAGCCGCAAAGCGCGCCGCCGGCAAGGCGGCCGTGGAGAACCACTACCCCAAGGACGCCAAGTTCGTCGGCATCGGCAGCGGGTCGACCATCGTCTACGTGGTCGAGGCCATCAAGGAGTCCGGGGTCGACACCTCGGCGACCAAATACGTGCCCACGGGCTTCCAGTCCAAGCAGCTGATCCTGTCGGCCGGGCTGACGGCCGTCGACTTCGACTCTCTCCCGGAAGGCACGGTGCTGGACGTGGCCTTCGACGGCGCCGACGAGGTGGACGACGATCTCAACCTGATCAAGGGCGGCGGGGCGTGTCTCTTCCAGGAGAAGATCGTGGCTCTGCAGGCCAAGGAGTTCATCTGCGTTGCTGGTGCGTCGTCCCCCTTTCCTTCCTTCCTTCCCTTTGAAAACACCCACCCCGTATGGATGATGCCACAGATCACTGACTTCATGTGTGTTTCTCGCTCGCGCGCAGACTCCCGCAAACTCCAATCGCGCCTCCTGTCCAACTGGAAGTACATCCCCATCGAAGTCGCCCCGATCGCCGCCGCTCGCGTCCTCACGGCCCTCCGCGAGATCGGCAGCATCCAGCCCGCGCTCCGGCTGAACACCGACCCCAAGCAAGGCCCTTTGAAAACTGATCAGGCGTTCTACATCATCGACGCTCCCTTCCCGACGCTGTTGACGCAGTCCGACGTCGCGGCCGGCAAGGAGGGCAGCGGAAAGGACGGCATCTGGGAGGTCGAGGCCCTGTCGCGAACGATCAAGCAGATCCCCGGTGTCCTGGACGTCGGGATCTTCTCTGGCCTGACGGGCCCGCAGGCCCGGGCCCTGGGCGGCGTTGGCGGGCAGAAGCCCATTGCCGCCTACTTCGGGATGCCGGACGGTTCTGTCTCCATCAGGAAGGCGGCCGCATGAGTGGATTTCTGTAAAAAATCCCATGTATGACGATTTACTCCATTGAGAAGATATAAAATGATACCACTTGAACATTTAGCATCGTTGACTACTTTACGTTTACCTGACTAGTCTCCAGTAACTGTACGACCCCGAGACGGGTTATTGTTGGAAGTGGACTCAGCGTGCAGTCATCACAGGATATAGATTTCATGATTTAGGTTTTAAGCATGACAGTGTATTTATTTAGCGCCCTTGCCCTTGGCCTCCGTCTCACCCAGCTCGCGCACGAAGATCTTGACCGTTCCCTCGGCCACGTCCTCCTTGCCATCCTCGAAGCCCGGGCTGATGGCAATGGCAAGGTACTTGCCGTTGGCGCTAAAGTCCACGGCGGCCACGCTGGACGGCAGCTTCTGGTACTGGCGGATTCTGCGCTTGGCCATGCCGTCCCACAGGGCGACGACGCCGTCGCCGCCGCCGGAGGCAAACGTGCCGTGCACGGGGTGGAAGGCGAGGGTGTTGACGGGGTAGACGATGTCGACCTCGTCGGCGGTCTGGCGGTGGCACTTGAAGGCGTACTTGCGGGCCTGGGACTCGGCGGAGGGGTCGAACCACTCGACGGCGACGCGGCCCTCGATGCTGGAGGAGGCGTAGCCGGCGTCGTCGGGCATGCAGGCGACGCACCGGGTCATGAACTTCAGGCTGCTCTCGCGGCGCTGCCAGGGCTCGACCTCCACCTTGTTCAGCGCGCCGGGGGCCGAGCCCTCCGACTGGGCGGTGAGGAGGGCCAGCGCCTTCAGGTCGTAGATGTGCAGCGCGCGCGACGCCATGGCGACGACGAGTTTCGTGGCCGTCAGCGACATGGAGAACGGCTTGGAGGGGAGCGGGATGACGGCGGGGAGCGTGGCGGGGTCGTTGGTCAGGTGCACATGCAGCGTGCAGTCCCACGAGGCCGATATTACGAGCTGGTGGTCCCGGCTGTAGACGACGCTGCGGACGCCGGCCTCGTGCGTGCTGAGGACGGTCTGCGTGGACGAGGCGACGTCGATTCTGTTCGGTCGTCAGTAAACCTGAGTAGGGCAAGATGGGAAGCCCGCGTCTAACGAAGTAGCACCACCATCATTTTCAGAATCCAAACAAAAGGCCTAACTCACTTCCGCACATCCCAATCCAGCCCGGCCGTGTAGATCTCATCCTCCGTTGCGCCAAAGCACACATCCAGCACCGGCGCGCGATGCTCGAACTTCTGCTGCAATTTGCCCTCCCCTACCGCCCCATTCTCATCCCGGAGATCGTACAGGTAGACATTCTTGTCCCACGACGAGACAACGATGCGCGTGGAGTCGGGGTTTGGCGAGAACTTGAGCGCGGATATGGCATCCGTAGGCGGGGACGCGACGACGAACTGATCTGCAGGCTAGTTAGCACGAGCTGTCCCAGAACCCCAATCAGCCCAGAGGGATGCAAACTGACTAGATGCCATGATACTTTCTGTAAATTCCCTTGGCTGGGGAATCTCAAAGCTTTCGAACGAAATAACCGTTTGTTGATCGGTCCCGGCGTCATCGAAGCTCCGTCGCCCGGCGGCGCCTTCAGATCCGTTTTCTGTCGCCACTGACCGCCCTCCATGGAATATTCTCCCCCGCCATTTGCATCATCACGGTTTCCGATAGCCATCAATAGATCTTTTGGGGACAAGCTGCCAGAGAGGAAGCAATCATGCCGTTCGCACAACTGGTGATCGGGCCCCCAGGGGCCGGGAAGTCGACCTACTGCAACGGCATGCAGCAGTTCCTCGGGGCCATCGGCCGCAAGTGCTCGATCGTGAACCTGGACCCCGCGAACGACCAGACCTCGTATCCGTGCGCGCTGGACGTCCGCGACCTGGTGACGTTGGAGGAGATCATGAGCGAGGACCAACTGGGACCGAACGGGGGCGTGCTATATGCGCTGGAGGAGCTGGAGGAGAACTTCGATTTCCTCGAGGAGGGGCTGAAGGAGCTCGGAGGTATGCGCGCCATCCCGATCTACCAAGCCCAAGGCAAAACCTACTATAGAGACACAAATGCACTGATACTGGTATTCTCAAACATGTAGATGACTATGTTCTATTCGACTGCCCCGGCCAAGTCGAGATCTTCACACACCACTCCTCCCTGCGCAATATATTCTTCAAGATCCAGAAACTGGGGTATAGAGTATGCGCCGCGTTTCCCACTCCATGCGAGTCAACTTCCAAAAGCTAACACGAGCGCGAAATAGATGATCGTGATCCATCTCATCGACTCCTACAACCTCACCCTCCCCTCGATGTACATCTCCGCCCTCCTCCTCTCGCTGCGCGCCATGCTGCAGATGGACCTCCCGCACCTGAACGTGCTCACCAAGATCGACAACCTGGCCAACTACGCCCCCTTACCCTTCAACCTGGACTACTACACCGAGGTGCAGGACCTCAGCTACCTGCTGCCGCACCTGGAGGCCGAGTCGTCGCGCCTGGCGCACGAGAAGTTCGGCCCGCTCAACCAGGCCATCGTCGACCTGGTCGAGGAGTTCGGGCTCGTCGCCTTCGAGACGCTCGCTGTCGAGGACAAGAAGAGCATGATGAACCTGCTGCATGCCATCGATCGCGCCAGCGGGTATGTGTTCGGGCCCGCCGAGGGCGCCAACGACACCGTCTGGCAGGTGGCGGTGCGGGAGGGGTTGGGTCAGATGGATGTGCGGGATGTGCAGGAGCGGTGGCTGGACGCGAAGGAGCAGTACGACGAGCATGAGCTCCAGCAACTGGAGGCGGAGGCGAAAGCGCGCGAGCAGGCGGCGGGAGGAGACCACCCGGGCGACGAAAACGACGACGATGAATACGGGGATCTGGGCCGAGGCTCGATACCGAACAGCGGGGTGAAGGTGATACGAAAGTCATGACATTTTCTTCCGTGTTTCAAAAACATGTCTCTACATTGTATAATAAGGGTATCTCTAATATATCAAAACCGCAAGCCAAAGTACAGCACAACACAGTTCCCCACCTCCACAAAAGCACAGCACTCACAGCCTCACAATCCATCATCACTCAAACCCTCCTCCATAACATCATCCACCTCAACACCGCCTGAAGCCCCCTCCGCAAACCCGCCCACCAACCCCTCCAAAACCCCATCTTCATCAGCACCAGCACCAGCACCAGCACCGACACCCCCACGCATCTTCAAAACCTCCCTCCTCGCCCGCCGAATCGCCTCCTCCTCGGCCTTCCGCATCGTCCCAGACACCCGCACAACGCGCACAACACACCGTCTCGTCAGCGCCGGATTCCGTCCTCCTCCAGCTTGATCAACTTCAGGCACGGCCTCCAAGCACGTCAACGCCATCCACACCAACCGGAACGACGCGCGGGGACACCGGATGATCGCCGTCGATGTAGCCGGGGAAAGGTATTTGACTGCCGCACACACAGAGAGACACAGCGGTTAGCTTGGAGCATAGCAAATCCCCCTCCCACGAACACCATCACAACCAAGTCAAGAAAGAAAAGGAAGGGGGAAAGACATACCACTAACACCGCCGGCACCAGCCCCGCCCAGCCGGCCGACGCCCCAATCGCCGAATAACTCGGCGACCTGTTCGCGGACCAGTTTGGCCAGCAGGCTCGGCGTCAGGGCGTCGGAGGTGGGCGCGTGGATCTGGAGTTGCGGGATCGTTGACGAGGACGAGGAGGAGGTCGAGGCGGGCGGGTGGCGGCGGGGCCAGGTGGTCGGGTCCGGGTAGAGGATGTCGAGGAGGAGGTAGCGGTGTTTGATGCGGACCATTTTGGTGCGGTGGTAGCGGGATGGATGGGGTTTTAAGGTGGAAGAGATCGGTGGATATCCAAGTGTGGTAGAGGTTGGAGTGTGGAATTAAGGTTGGATTGGACGGGTTTGAGGTCGCGTAGTGTTGTGGTCGACTTCGACAGCGGACCTCTTTGTTTGTTCAGTGGGATCGAGGTTTCTTGCGCGTCAAAACCTCGAAGCTATGGTTGAGCGCTGGACGGCGATGAACCTGTTGGCGGTGATGGGATTGATTTTCTGCCGGGCATGTTCGGCCAGACATGTGGGGCGCCGGGCTCCTGTCCCCGCCAAGACAACCACCATCGAAGATGCATTCAGCGGTTGGATTATCTGGGTAATGTTCATTTTAGGATTGAATTTTTTATGTTTGGGTCAACACATCGTTCAAAAATCATTTCAGAATCATAATTTACGATTGATTATTCTATGAAAGCACCTTGTCTGAATCATCGCGTTAAATTCATCAACCTTATCAGCTAGTCATGCCACACGTGCCACTACAGATTGTAAGTTGGAAAGGAAGAGGTATGAAGTGAACCAAGCCAATGCAGAAAAAAAGAAAAACAAGCCATCATAACTCCGACGTCAGCTGGGACGGATTTTATGACTAGGTCATGAAATGCAAGTATATTAAAAGGGGATGGTAGGAAATTAGACGGTGACCTCAACACGGCCCTCCGAGCCACCCTTCTGGAGGGCGGGGAGGAGGTAGGTGATGTCGTCCCAGGGGTGGCGGTAGAGACCGGTGCGCAGTCTCTTCTGGTCGAGGTAGTGGGCAATGAGACCGATCGAGCGACCAAGGACGAAGAGACCGTTGAGGACACCCATCTTCATGTAGTCCTCGGTCTCCTCGGGGGAGAAGGCACCGCAGTGGCGCATGAGATCAACGAAGCAGACAGCAATGCAGCCGTCGACGTTGAGGATCAGGTTGTCCTTCTTGGAGGTGGTGACGCTCTCGACGGCGAGGGCGTAGTCGAGGAGCTTGGTGCTGGGGAAGTTCTTCTTGACGTACTCCTTGACCAGCTCGACACGGAGATCGGGGTTGTTGCGGGACTTGATGCGGTGACCAATACCGGGGACTAAAGGCAGTCAGTACATAATTCTGCAATGCACGAAACAATGGTTCACATACTCAGCTTGTTCTCCTTGCGCATGGTGTCGACGAAGTCACGGGGGCTCATGCCCTTGTCGAAGGCCTTGGTGAACTCCTCAGCAGCACCGTCCAGGGCACCACCGAAGCGGGAACCAATGGTCAGTAGACCAGAGACCAGGGCACTGATCAGGTCCTTACCAGCACGGGTGGTGATGATGGTGTTCATGGCACCAGAGACGGCAGGACCGTGATCAGCAGTAAGCATGAGAACCATCTCCAAGAACTTGCTGGCGTAGGCAGGCAGGCGGCGACGGAACCAAAGGAGGGACATGACACCACCGATACCAATGTCCTCCTTGAAGACATCGGAGATGGGCATACCAGCGTACAGGAGCTCCTGGCCACGGTCGTCGGAGATGGTGGAGATGAAAGCAGCGGGCTTACGGATGAGACCGAGCTCCTGAGCCCAGGAGTAGTCAATGGGGATCTTGGGGGGGACGGGCTCCTTCTGGGGCACAATGACGCCCTTCTGGACCTGCTCGTTGTAGACCTGGGCAAGAGTCTGGGGAAGCTCCTCGAAGGTCTCGGGGACGTGGATGCCGGCCTCACGCATGGCCTTGTTCTTGGCGACGGCGGTCTCCAGGTCGGAGTTGGCGGAAGCACCGGCGTGACCGAACTGAACCTCGGTCTTGAACATGCTGGCGCAGGTACCGATGGCCCAGGCGACAATGGGCTTGGTGATGGTGCCGTTCTTGACGGCCTCGATGACACGGTACTCCTCAACACCACCGACCTCACCAAGGAGGACGAGGATCTTGCACTCAGGCTCGGCCTGGTAACGGAGAAGGTGGTCGATGAAAGTGGTACCGGGGTAACGGTCACCACCAATGGCAACACCCTCGTAGACACCGTCGGTGTTCTGGGAGATGATGTTGTTCAACTCGTTGGACATACCACCGGACTTGGAGACGTAACCGACGGAACCCTTGCGGTAGAGCTTGGAGGCAACAATGTTGTCCATCATACCACCAGTGTTACCGATCTTGAAAGCACCGGGCTTGATACCACCGACGGTAGCAGGGCCGATGATGGTGATGCCCTTCTCCTTGGCAGTGACGAGGATCTCACGAGCACGCTACCACACGGTTAGTCTCAATGGCCCACATGATTCGGATTCAGCAAGTCGAACGTACTCTCTCGGGGACACCCTCAGCAATGATGGCAATGCTCTTGATCTGGGGGCACTCCATGAGCTCCATGGTAGAGCTGTAGACGGAACGGGAAGAAGCGAAGTTGACGACGGTGTCAACGTCGGGGTGCTTGGCCATGGCCTTGGAGACATCCTGGTAGACGGGGAGGAGAGTCTCGCTGGTACCCCAGTACATCTTGCTGACGAACTGGCCACCGAAAGTGTAGATGATACCGGCGACGGAGGGAGTGCTACGCTTGCAGATGAAGTCGAAGTCCAGCATACCCTGGACAGCCCGGGGCTGCATACCACTGTGGCCGTTGTCAATGACGAGCCACGGATGAACCATCAAGTGGGACTTACTATACGAAACATCTCGTCTTGTTGTGGAAGAGGGTGTGGTTGAGGGGAGAAAGCACACGGCTGGGGGGGTCGAAGCGGGTGATGTTGTCGTTGGCGGAGGCGCCGTTGGCAGTGTTGATCAAAGGAGCACCGTTAGGCATGATGGCTGATACTCTGCGAATTCGACTGTCCGTCAGCACTGTGGTATAGGTATAGCATAGTGGGTGAGATGGAACCAGATCGAGGGAGTCGAATAGACAGGCATTGGAGACAATGGAGGGGAGATGCTTACCTGTCAACAGAGCTTGGACTGATGGGGAAATAGAATTAAGGAAGAGGAAGGGATATTAATATGTAGGTATGAGTGGTATAGAGGAAGGAGGAGTAGGAGGAAGAGAAGTCACACCAAATGTCGCGACCTGACGGAGGAGGAGGATGAGGAGGGGAACAAAAGGGAAGGGAACAGGAAGAGAGTAATGCAATCAAGGAGATGGAGAAACGAGAATCGGCGAGAGAGATGAATGGACTGATGGGGAAGAGGCGGATGATGGGTGAAAAACAAAAAAAAATGCAAGTTTCTTAAAAAAATTAAAATAAAAAAAAATAAAGCGCAGGAGGAGGGGGACGATATCGGGAGCTTGATGGGATGGATGGGGGGGGAGTAAAGAATTATGGGGCACTGGTGTCGTAACTCCATTACTTACAATACCACTGGTGGTATGAATGGGGTGGAAAGTTGGTAACGTTCCGTACTGGAAGCCGGGTTCGAACCGTCACTCCGTCAACTCTGGCTCTTTCTGGCTCAAACAGCCGCCGCCGTTCAGTTGGGGAAACCCGAGTTGCGCAGCAATCCATGATACTAGGGTCATCCACTACTTGAATAGGTACTCGACAGATCCGGAATACTTCGAGAATGCGACTCTGTTATCATTGACTGCCGGGGTTGGAATGCGACAGAGCAATCATCACCACCATCATCATCATCATCTTCATCATCCTCCTCGGAGTCTTCTACGATAGGAACGGAGTACGGAGTTTATGGCATCAGGTGAATCCCTCTTTACTCTTTAGTCGTATCAACCGCGCCTTCATCAGGACTTCGACTTCCCGCAGTAATCCCGTCAGCAACAGCGACAAAGTACGGGGTTTCCAGTCAGTATCTGAAGTACTCGTGAATCTTCTATCCCGCGGGTTCGAAGCGAAACCCGCCAAAATCAATGATTGGAACATCGGATTGTCTCGACAGTGCACCGCCATCGAGAAATCGACCGATACCCATTCCGTCTTCCGAAACTCCCTTGGTTCATTTCGTTCATTTCAGGTGCTAGCATTATTGAGCTGGTAGCCTGGTTGGGGTTAGAGCGGAGTGGAGCCTGGGATCCGCAAACTGGAGGCCAGGGACATGGATGGGATGGGATGGGATGGGATGGGGTGGTCTGGTCCGATACGTAGACTACTACGGAGTATGCACGAGGCCTGTAAGTTGGCTGGGATCATTGCGTTTGTTTTGTCTCCCCTCACCGAAAGATTGAGCAAGCGGTATGAGGTGGAAGTAAAGGATTGGAGGATGGAGATTGAATCTGGAATCTGATCGCAAGAGGAGCTGCCCACTTGGCAGTGAGTAGTACATAGTAACTTAGTACTCGGGATGGTATGTACAGTGCACCGTTGAGTCCGATGGGTCGATCGTAGGTTTGCTATGATTGTTGTTGCTTGTGCAGTACTCCGTAACTTACGCAGTACTCCGTACTCCGTAATTGTCGGCTCTGCCCCTCATTTCCATCGTAGTCGGCAGTCTTTCCTTATCTTATCGGAGCCAGTGGCAGCCTCAGGTACCGACCGCGGGCGGACTTTTGAAGAAACTGGGGAAAAAGAAGCGTGGTCGTGAGAACCCAGGGAAATTGATTACATCATCGTACAGCATGTCATTCTCTCCATGTTTCTACGGAGGAGTATGTTTCGATGTTCTCTACGGAGTACCATTCTTGGGGAAATCATCTGGCCACCGTGCTGCAATTGCTTCCGGTTTCGTACGAGACCATGGCCAACAAATTGACCACGTACCCAACAAATTCTTTTGCATACCGGTAGGTAGTTTCTAAGGGGCGTGGTATTGAGGCTACAGCGTAGGGCAGATACTGCGGAACTAAAAGAACTAAAAGAACTAAAATACTCTCATACTCTGGATTGACCCTCCCGAGGATCCCCAACGCCCGCCAATCCAGGATGACAGGCTGGGTCTTCGCCCGGCCCGCTTTTTCTTACGGAGGCTCCACTGCATCTCAACAACTCCCACAACTCCCCTGGTATTCCTGGTATCGGCCACAATAGCCTCTGGTATCACCGTGTTTTGGTCATTTAAATCCGTTTCAGACGATCATTCCATGCACTGATCCATCCCAATTCCTACTCTGGCGGCGGCCAGTCCAGAAAAAATTATTCCACCTGCTCCTTTCATCGGACACTGCATACTCAGTATCATCACCGAGTCGACTAATCGGCGTCCGTCTCAGCTTCTTGTTCCGTTTGGTTCCTTTTTTTCTCATTTTCTCCCTCTCCCGACCTCTTTTTACTCTTCCTCTTTTGCCCACTTGACCCTCCCCTCCCCCCCCTCCCCCCCTCCTCCTACTCTCTACTCAACCCACCCCTCCTCCCTCCGATCTATTTCCAGTGACATCTCGCATCTGGTAATAATTCCTCTACCAACCTACGAAAAATATCTCTGGTCTTCCTCTCTTCCTCCTCTTCCACTTGACTCTTCGTCCTACTCTCCCAATTATCAGGTATATTCTTAATCCGGGGTTGACTTCCCATATACACCCTCTATATCCTCCATTGTTGTTGTTGTTGTTCTCCGCCTCTTACACATACTTCAGTTTTTTTAATTCTATCCTCCCTCTCCTCCTCTTACGATCATCATGTCCGCCAAATCGATTCTCGAGGCTGATGGCAAGGCCATCCTCAACTACCACCTCACTCGTGCCCCCGTCATCAAGCCGACTCCTCTCCCTCCTTCCTCCACGCACAACCCTCCTCCCAAGCTCGCCTCCCTCTACTTCCCCGAAGATGAGTCCGTCAAGGATGTTCTCGACCAGGCTGAGGTCCTCTACCCGTGGCTGTTGACCCCCGGCTCCAAGTTCGTGGCCAAACCCGATCAATTGATCAAGAGACGTGGAAAGAGCGGCCTGTTGGCCCTGAACAAGACCTGGGCTGAGGCTCGGGAGTGGATTGAGGCTCGCGCTGGCAAGGAGATCCAGGTCGAGACCGTGGCCGGCTACCTCCGTCAGTTCCTGGTTGAGCCTTTCGTGCCTCACCCCCAGGAGACTGAGTACTACATCAACATCCACTCCGTGCGTGAGGTAAGGAAAATCGCAATCCACTTGCCACTTTCCGCTCGAATGCTAATTCAGAACAGGGTGACTGGATCCTCTTCACTCACGAGGGTGGTGTCGATGTCGGTGATGTCGATGCTAAGGCTGAGAAGCTCCTCATCCCCGTCAACCTCAAGAACTACCCCTCCAACGAGGAGATCGCTGCTACTCTCCTGAGCAAGGTCCCCAAGGGTGTCCACAACGTCCTCGTTGACTTCATCTCCCGCCTCTACGCCGTCTACGTGGACTGCCAGTTCACCTACCTCGAGATCAACCCTCTGGTTGTCATCCCCAACGCGGATGCCACCTCCGCTGAAGTCCACTTCCTCGATCTGGCTGCCAAGCTCGACCAGACCGCTGAGTTCGAGTGCGGTACCAAGTGGGCCATTGCCCGCAGCCCCGCCAACCTGGGCATGCCCGTCATCAAGAGCGAGAAGGTCAACGTCGATGCTGGCCCTCCCATGGAGTTCCCCGCTCCTTTCGGTCGTGAGCTGAGCAAGGAGGAGAAGTTCATCTCCGAGATGGACGCCAAGACCGGTGCCTCCCTTAAGCTGACCGTCCTCAACGCCAACGGCCGTGTCTGGACCCTGGTTGCTGGTGGTGGTGCCTCCGTTGTGTACGCCGATGCCATTGCCTCTGCTGGCTTCGTCAGCGAGTTGGCCAACTACGGTGAGTACTCCGGTGCTCCCACCGAGACTCAGACCTTCAACTACGCCCGCACCATCCTCGACCTGATGCTGCGTGCCCCCACCCACCCCGAGGGCAAGGTCCTCTTCATCGGTGGTGGTATTGCCAACTTCACCAACGTTGCCTCGACCTTCAAGGGTGTCATCCGCGCTCTCCGCGAGGTTGCCCCGGTCCTCAACGAGCACAAGGTCCAGATCTGGGTTCGTCGTGCCGGTCCCAACTACCAGGAGGGTCTCAAGAACATCAAGGCCGTTGGTGAGGAGCTTGGCCTCAACATGCACGTCTACGGCCCCGAGATGCACGTCAGTGGTATCGTGCCCCTTGCCCTTCTCGGCAAGAAGTCCGACATCAAGGAGTTCGGTTCCGCGTAAGAGGAAAAGGAGGGTCTTTTCTGCTGATTCCCCTTTCTATTTTTTAATTTAATCTTCCTATGAGATTCTATTTTCTGAATGCATGGCATGATACGGTTGTTTTACGTCATTCTGTTATTTTACTCCTTTTTTTTTATCTTTTCTTGACGGCACACACACATGGATTCCCCGGCTTTGCTTTGATTTCAAGTGCAAGGGAAAGACGGGACTTGATCCGTTCTGGAGTTGAAACACTGCTTAGACTTGTGATAGTCGTGAATACAACGATACGATCTGTTGTCTTGGTCTGTAGGCCTGTAGGCCAGATAAATGCTTTGGCTGGTATCCGCGATTAGAGCCATCCCCGCATGAACTAGGGGAGATAGTAGATTCGAAAGGGGAAAAGACAGCAAGGCAGCGCAGCCGACCCACGCATGCAAGGATGACTTGTCAACCCTCCAACCGATGAAGTAGACAGGAGAAACCAGCCGATGCAAAAACGCTGCTGCTGCTGCTGCTGCAATATGTGTTGTACGTCTAGCCCTCCAATCCAACAATCGCGCAAAGCAAGTTCCCCTTGTATTTATTTCCTCTACATGCGGTGTGGTGTGTCTTTACATTTGTCCCCTGTGTTTATTTTTCCCGACATGCGGTGTGCACAATCCACATCCACATAGTACAGCACAGAGGACACAAAGAACACATTAGACACATGTGCAGCGCAGCGCAGCGCAGCACAGCAACGCATGTGTGTGCTGTACAGTACGTCCAGCTCCCCCTCACCAAGCATCCAACCAACCAACTAACCAATAACCGACTAAGTTACCAAACCCATGGCAATGCCCAGTTCAAACCGAAAGTATAGTAGAGTGTAAGTTAGTGTGAGGTGGAACAGCTATAACGTACAAGCAATACCATGTGCCGGTGTCTGAGTATGGTGTCTGTGTCCGTGTACGGTAAGTTAAGTGAAGTCCAATACGAAACCCGTATGTAACGCCCCAAACAGACGTCCAAATAAACTACACCTCCCCTCTCGTGCCACAAGATAAGATCCGAATTCTTCTCAGATCCACATGGGTAGGAGATCTGTTCTGCAAAGATCAAGATTAAGATCAAGATCAAGATAAAGGGGAGGGGGAAAAGATTTTCGGGCAGGGGTGGATGGTGCGGTGGGAAACGAGGAGGAGGTTCCGTACGTCCGAGGCGGGAGGCGGATGGATGGAAGCCCAGGGCTTACTTAGGTAGTAGGTAAGTATCTTGGGGAACGGCCGGGGGGGAAAGGGTGGTTTTGTTTGGTTTGCATTTGGGTTGCGTATATATACTGGCACTAACTGGGCTGGGAGATGTACTGTTGGTGGATGTCTGGGGTTTTGTGGGAATTGCGGTGGTTAACTTACTGATGTTATCAGGTAGAGGGTTGGGTTCTGGTTGTACCGTACTCCGTAGTGGGTTTGGAAAGGTAAAACTAATTTACATACCTCTTGTCTGTGCTTGTGCTTCGGCTATTGCTGTTGACGTTGACGAAACAGGATGAGGATGCGAAGCTGCTGCTGCTTCTCTTCGTCTTTCCTTTTGGGTAAATAGTTATGTGTTGAATCTTAATGAATCCTTTCTTGCACGCTCGTATGTTGTTGTTGTAAACACATCCGTTGCCGTCTATATATCTTCCACAGAGTACTCCGTATGCAAGTTGAATAGGAAATAAACAACCTACAACCCCTCTGACCCCTTCTCCTACCTCCTCAACCAAACGCTTATTCGAATACTTGTAGTCAAGATACGAAACTGCCACATCCTTGAGAATTTATCATACTTCCTTGAGCAGCACAGCCTCATAGTGACACCACTATACTTCATGCATGTCTTGACCTGAAAATGTAGAACCGATCAACACCCATCCTTCCATCGGCCGCAACGACCAAGCCTTGGAGAACAGGGAGCAGACACCTCCATAGCGACAGTGTCATCTCAAGATAATCTGGTCATCTGCTCTAATTAAGTACATGTGCTGACTCGAACCAGTCTGGACTGACACGTAAGGAGCTATACCACCGAGTCCGTCCTCGTGACCTCCAATGCGGACGACTTCGTCCTAGCAATACACCAGGATTTATTGGCTGATGACATAGACTCCAGTGTTGCTGTTGCACAGCCGCAGTCTGAACTCGTTCTCATACTATAGACCTTGACAGGACGTGTTGCATAAATGTCATGTTCGTGAAGTCCTTACTGCCGAGCCGGGTTCCTACATGTCGGATACCTATGTTTCACACAGGAGTGGCGGTTGGTCTCTGGATATCCGGGACGGGAAACATGAACGTGAGATTGTGCATGACATGCCTTCCTCCACAGGCATGCTGTAGCATCTCATGAAGGCTACTGCGATACCTGCCGGCGACGAGTGATTGATCTAGTGCCCCGACTAAGACGGGTCTGATGCTAGGAGCTACGACACCAACAAGACGCCCCAAGAAAACAAAACCGGATGTTCACAAGAGAGGAGATTATCATATCGTATTACATACTCTCATCGCGACAAACACCCCCAGACACGACGAGAGCAAAGTAGTTGACAGGCGACAAAAGTACATCGTGTGGTATGCAAAAACAGTCATTTCACGCTTTCGGCAATAAATGCGCAGCAGAACAGGTGATAGGACCCAACGCTAACACTAGGGAAAGCTCTCTGTAGCGCGTTATCGGGCCTTTTTAATGGGGAGAGTTTTTTTCGAATGAGGAAGCTCTGAATGGCTGAGGCTCATGATTTTGCGGAAAAAGGGAGGTATAATACACGTTATAGGCGGCTTCGAACATCCGGAAAAATAGAAGACAACAAGACGTTGGACATTATTTGGCTAGTCCAATTTACTCGTTGATCTTGGCGAGGATCCTAGAGTAGTCATACGGTCAGAATCCAGGTTGGCAGCAGTTGATGAATGAAGGGATGTACGTACTCAGAGTCGCGGTAGAGGGTGTACTCCTCCTCACCAACCTTGATGGGGCTACCACCGAACTATACCAGAATTCTTGTTAGTCATGTCCGGAAAAGCGCTGGAGCTGCCAAAAACAAAACGAGGCTCCTTCTGCCAAACTAGGGCGATGTCCGAAACGTACCTGGGGGATGAGGACACGGTCGCCGACAGCAACACCCATGGGGATGCGCTGGCCGTTACGGTCGACGGCACCGGGGCCAACGGCGAGGACCTTGGCCTCGTTCTGCTCCTTGACGCTGCTCTCGGGGAGGAAGATACCGGAGGCGGTCTTGGCCTCGGGCTTGACACGCTGGACCAGGACGCGGTCCAGGAGGGGAGCAAGGTTCTTGACGTTGCGGAGGAAAGACTGTATAGAGAGATAACATATTAGTAACAGGTTCAAGAGTTTAAGCTCGATGGTGGTGATGCTCAGAGGAATTGGCGATCCGATGGAAACAGGTGGAAAAGTTCAATCGGAGCTCCAAGCAACAAAGATGGAGGGAGATAACCTACCATTGTGATGGTGATGTGAATGAGGGTGCTGAGCACAAGAGGCAGCGAGCAAATCAAAGAGGAGTGATTAAGGATGAAAGTGAGTCAAGGCGTGGGGAGCAAAAGAAGAAGAAGAGGAAGCGGCCGGCCGGGGAAACGAAGATCTGATCTGGAGTCGCGAGAAATTTCCAGAATGCCAAGACCAACAAGCTTCCATCCTCTCTTGCTTTCTGCCGAGGGACTCACCACCACGACTTTTCCTACGAGCTGTTCTTTTGTTTTCCTGAACATTGAAAGACAGAATATTGCACATTGTCTCGTGTGGACAGCCATATACTTGACAGCCACCCGGTATACCTACAATTACCCCAGCATCTCCAGTCTGGCACATCATTACCCGCTCGCTCCCTTTCCCGAGCCGGCCAGACCGACTCCGGACCTGTCAAACCTTCTCGGTTCTTCTTAATTAATGGATTGCATATACCTTGGGAATTTTCTAACTCCATCCTACCATCCAACCATCCAAAATGCCACCCCCTCCCCCACATAGCCGTTATTGTAACAAGGTGACTAATACTTTGATGAAACCTAACTCTAACTACCATCTTCTGCCCCGTCCACGGCCACCTCCTCCGAAACCTCCTCCGTAACCCATCTGCTGTTGACCACCACCTTGACCCCCAAATCCAGGTTGACCCTGTTGTCCGCCGCCTGCGCCGGATTGCCCGCCCATGAGCGCCTGAGCATGTTGCATGAACGTCATGGGATCCATCGAGGCGGGATCCAGGCCTTGGGCCATCATGCTCGTGAGGATCCCCTGCATCATCTCCGGCGACATGTCCGGCATACCGGGCATACCGGGCATCGGAGGGGCCGCGCTGCTTGGAGGCACGCCTGGCCCCGGTGGACCACCGCCCATCGGCGGCATGCCCATCCCCAGGAAAGCCTGCATGTCGTCCAATTGTCTCTTCTGGTCCCCGATATCCTTGCGCAGCTCCTGCTGTTTCAACACGTAACTGGCCCATGTGAACTCATCAAACCCGTAGTTGAAGTAGTCTGTGATATCGGACCCCGGTCGCCGCCACGGCTTGTCGTCTTCCGGAAAGTCCGCATCCATGTCAGTCAGTAGGATGGGCTTGCCCGTCGTCGGGTGGACGGGGTTGGCATGAACGTCGATCGTGGACACTTGGACTGGAGGATATGAAGAGCCCGGCCTTTGCGGTGCAGCCGGTACAGCGGGTCTTGCGCTGACGGGTACAGGCGTGGCGGATTCAGCTTTGGGCGTGGCGAGAGTGGGGGTGGAGGGTTTCGGAGCAGGAGGAGACTCTGCGGACGAGGGGCGTTGCGATTCTGCGCGTAGATTGGCATGACGAGGATGTGGGCTGTTCGAGGGTTAGCCAGGCTGTAGGAGCTATTCCCGGAGCTCGACTCACGCTTCCGGAGGTGGCGCATCGGCGGGCGCTTCGGTAATGATGTTGAAGTCATCCTAGAGCTTGAGTTAGACGGCCAAAATGTAGGTGCAGTGGTTTCGTAACCATACATCATCTTCATCCACCTCTATCTCTTCTTCCTCATATTCCTCTCCATAGTTATCCGCAGGAGGATTCTGGGCACCATTCTGATGCTGAGGAGCCGGCACCGTGTCGGCGGGATCGTAGAAATCGTCGTCTTCGTCGTCCATCATCTTGAAGAGCTGCAGGAGGTATGGAGTGAACGGATGTAACGAGGCGTAGCGGAAATGCGATCCTGTTTACGGCGATCCTGCGGAGATCGCACGGGCGGCGGGTTTGGCCTGTTTGCTCTGGCTTTGTTCGCTCGCGACGAGCTGCCAACCTTCAACGTCAATGAAAGAACCCCTCCCCTGGTCAAGTGATTCCGAGGTCAAAGAAAAGAAGCTATCGGAAGCTTGTTGTCTTGGTCCAGGTCTTACTGTGCCATTGACATTGTTGGCTTACGAGCATCAATTCGGCCACCCCAATCCGGAAACTCTCCAAATCACGTGCCGGTACGTCAGTCGTTTGCATGTGAGGAAGAACGACAAGCCACTTACACTCCATTCTAGATAGAACCCCAGAACATCCCGACAATATGTCGAACTCAGAACAGCCCAGCCATAGCTCGACTCCGAGGTCCTTCACAAGCCAGACCGTCTCTGCCGAAGACTTACTCAAGTCGCAGACGGTTGGTCTGGTGCACCTCTCCGATTTCCGCAAACGCCGCGCAGAGGTCCTCGAGCAAAAGGAACGAGAGGCCCATGATAAGTCGCTTGGGAGAAGCTCAGCCGGTATTTCGAGAAGTGCCACTCCTTCCACGGGCGACATCACTGACGGGTAAGTCAAGGCTTGACAGTATTCCGTTGCTGCCCTACGATGCTGATCGCAAAGCAATAGCAGCTCGACTCCCCGAAGCGACGCCCCTCCCAAGAAGAAAAAGAAGAAGCCGCTCGTGAAGAGCAAGCTCTCATTCCACAACGACGAGGAGGAAGAGGAAGAGGTCGACAGCGCTGCCGGTACCCCACGCGATTCCAGCGTTCCACGGTCCGCCTCGAGGACTCCAGTCGACGACGGCTCTGCGCCACCATCACGGCGCATCACGCCCAACCCCAATGCTCCTCCTCCACCGAAGGCGATGACAAAAGCGGCCTTGAAGGCCGAGGCCGAGGCGCGGGATGCTCTCCGCCGGGAGTTCCTGGCTATGCAGGAAGCCGTGAAGAACACCGAGATATTGATCCCTTTTATCTTCTACGATGGAACGAATATACCCGCTGGGACAGTTAAGGTCAAGAAGGGCGATCCTGTATGGCTGTTTCTCGACAGATGCCGGAAGGTTGGAGCCGAGCTTGGTGTCAGTGGCAACAGCCAAGCATCCAAAGCGCGCAAAGACAACCGGCGCGAGTGGGCTAGAATCAGTGTCGATGACTTGATGCTGGTCAAGGGCGAGGTTATTGTCCCACATGTGAGTACTTGCCATAACCTGAGTTGATATGGGACACCGGCTGATGGATGCAGCACTACGAGCTATACTATTTTATTGCCAACAGTGTCCCCAGCTACACGAGCGCCGGTGGCCTGTTGTTCGACTATTCTAACAAGCCGCCGCCGGCTTCCCGATCTGACGATCCTCTCGCCAAGCCGAATAGCGACCAGCTGGAAGGAGCCGATAAGGATCCCACCCTGACGAAGGTGGTCGATAGACGCTGGTATGAGCGCAACAAGCACATTTTCCCTGCGAGCTTGTGGCGGGAATACGAACCTGGGCCCGAGTTTGAGGAGAAGATGCGGACGACAAGGCGCGATGCGTCCGGAAATACGTTCTTCTTCTAGAGTGCTGGCGCAGGGAAGACTGTAGACTTATAGGGGATGCGCTAGAGAGCGAGAAATGTTATGTATGCTAAGATACCCGTGTAAACCCTTTGGCAGTATATAGTCGAAGTTGAGATATTTACCATTTTTGACACTTTTGTGGCTGTTCCATACTGCGTGCATTCGAATGCCTTCCTGATCTAGCTTTCGCGCAGCTTCATACAACCACTCTCACCCTTTTTCAATCTACACGACCTAGGGAACTAGAGAATTGTCAACAATGGATTTCTACCTTCGATGCAATTCCCTCAAATGTCGAGCCCAGCTGAAAGAGAGAGCAGTCGTCACGACCTGCTCGTAAGTCCAACAGCAGTTTCAACTTCCACCAGTCTCCGTCACTGACCCTTTCGGAGACACATCTTCTGTCTCCAATGTGCCAGCAATCTAGGTCTTTCACATGCAACGTCAGTCGACCGTCGTTGCCCAGCCTGCCAAACCATCCTCGTGAATCCAGACGACGCGGTCGCCACCATCCTCAACCCATCCGAAGACTACAAGACGAGCGTGCTCAGCGGACTGGACCCGAACACGATCATGGAATGCGCCGGCCGGGCCCTGCTGTTCTGGACGTACCAGACCACCCAGGAAGTGTGCGTGTTCTTCCTCGCCCCAGCACGTAAGAACCTCCTCGAGACCCCATCACTAATAGACCACTCTTCCAGCTTCTACCAAGAGTTCCTCGGAAAGACCCTCACGGAGAAATACACCAACCTCAACACCCAGATGGACAAGGTCATCCACAACGCCAACTCGGAGATCTCTGCCTTACAAGCACGAATATCAGGTGAGCCACTCCCAATTTCAATTCCAAGCCACCACCTTGCCCTTCAGCTCCCAAGCACCCAAGCCCTCAGCACCCTCCAAAACCAAAACCAGATACCAACACCTCACCCTTGGCAACCAGACATGCAAACGACGCAAGAGCAACTCCGCAAAAAGAATCAAGAGCTCGTCGACATGTACCGCGAGAAATGCACCCGCTTCACGCAGATCACCAACCTGTACAACTTGTTGAAATCGCGCGCCATGAAGTCGCAGATGCAGACCGCGGCGACGGACTCGGTCCATCAGACCTTGAACTCGCTGCCGCTGCCTCTTCCTCCCCTGGCGCAGTCACAGTCACACCAGAGTAACGTGCCGCCACCGTCGCCGTTTATCGCTACCGCTACCGCTACCGCTTCTGGTGCTGGTGCAGGTGCAGGTGCAGGTGCAGGTGCAGCGGGTCTCCCAATGCACATGCACATGCCCACGCACACGCACACGACACTTGGAGCCTCGATGCCCCCGCAGACGCCCCTGCACCGGTACCCGGTCGACCGCGAGGGCGTGGAACAGCTGCATCGCCACCAACGCAGCGGAACGGGGAGCTCGAAGGGGGCGGCGACGCAGCAGCAGAACCAGAAGCAGAAACAGAAACAGAGAGCGGATGCGGTGGCCATGCCTCCTCCGCTGCCGCCGGGGCGGTTACTGGGGGATCCGCGACATCGTACGGTCATGCCGAGATCCCACTTCTCCCGAGAAAGAAGATACTGATGTTGAGATTTCCAGGCGAGACGAGCACCCAGCACCGCACCCGGCTAGGTGGTGGAAGTGGAGGCGGGGGCTCCAGCACGCGCCCAACGACCGGATCCTCGACGCTCCCGCACGACAGCGTGCTGCTCGCGCGGTTCGGAGCCGACGGCGGACCGAATAATCCTTTTCTTGTCGGTGGCCCTACAGCCAGGGACAGGGACAGGGACAGGGACGGGGACTTACTGTCCAGAGCCGACGGAGGACACCTGCGCCATGCCGGCTATCCCGGGGAGCCTCCGGACGTGAGGCCATACTTCGACAGTACGGGGCTGTAGCCCTACACTTGCATTACAGGAGCCTCCTCTTGGAGAATCGGTAGCGTAGCTAAGTAAGGGGTGATGGGAGGTTGAAACAAGGTTTGGTGTGGTGGGACCAGGTTTTCCTGGGTTGTCTATTATTTATTGCAAGTTGCTTTGGTGTGTGTTACGCATGCAGGCTGATTTAGAACTTACGTCCGGCGTATCGGAGGAAAGAAAGGGAGGCGGACACTGTGCTTGTGTATATATGTACCTTGCTAATTATAAGGATGAGCTTGTTACTCGGGGACCGTGAGCAAGGAATAAGTATACATGGTACACTCGAGGAAAAAGCGGGGCTGAACTGGGGTTCTCTGATCTGTAAAGCTGATGATTGTACTGTACTGGACGCATTCAACGGTTGTGTCTGTCCCGTGACTCGTAACTTGATACAGTGACAGATCATCACAGTGGCCCATGGTTCAGAGTCATTGGCGGCTCTCAAGGTCTCTTTCTTTGATATTATGCTTTAATTAGAGGTTTGAGATTGTGCAATTATATAAGTCAAGACGAGACACTATGAAGTAGATAAAGGACAGGTGTCTGACGAACGTAAGCAGCATATCAAGTTTGGCATTTGCCTGCAATGGCAGAAATCCACTTTACAATAGTGTCAGGACATGCTGGGATCAACAATGGCTGAACGTTAGAGAAGCCCGAAAGAGAGTCACAGAAAGCGATGAAAGATGTCACAGATCTCAGGATGTTCTTGTGTAGCAAAAGATCTCCAGTAGAGCTGTATGCTGGGTTGCTGTGGCATATGAGAACATACACGATCTCGTACGTCTTTGCAAGCAAGAAGACCCTTTCGCGAAGAGGCGAGTTGATGTTGCCGCTACTGTCTGGTATGTTAGATCTATGTCCTGGTAAGAACAGCTGCGTGGTGGCTTGGGTGTTCGTTAGCATAAGTGCTGTTGTGGCAGCTATAGTTATGTCGGCGTGTTCGAAAGAGTGTCCAGCTCTCGACGCAGTGGCTGATGTATCATCTTCAGGATCAATATAGTCTATTGAGTTGACAAGATCGCTCGCTTCGAGGTGACGCACAACGTCTGGGTGACTTCTGAGAAGCCGGGTTGATAGCGTCAATCTCAAGCCACCCGAGAGATTTTGTGGAGCAAGAGGGACTTGCTGAGCGAGATCCAAGGAAATGGACGCCTTTTCCTCGGGCAGTCGAGTGACTGGTGCTCTTTCCCCAACCTTTGCTTTGAGAGCTGGCGAGCCGATTTTGGGAATTTGCGTAACGGACTTTCTCGTATTCAGTCCCCTGACCTGCATAAACGAGACCAAGGAGCCTAGGTTCGAGGAGGTCACTAAAGGCAGAGTCTCACGTCTCTTATTGCCTGAAGACAGCTTATTCTGTCTTCCCATTGGAGATCTCCTTTTCGAGGGCGTTCCACCATGACTGGATTTACGCTTTTGTGGTAGACATGAGCTCTTGCGGAGCGATGTGTGGGCGGAAGGAGTTTCGACATCACGCATGGGTATGTAGTCACTGTGTATCTCATGGTGCTCCGATAAATTCTCTGGCATTTTTGTGACCTCTATCCTCATATGATCGCTTCTTTCCCTCGCACAGATAGGGCTTTTCGCCAACGCAATAGCCCCTTCCACCGCGGTCGACATAGACTGCTCCTTAGTTGTCGAACCTAGCCCCTGCGAGTTCGACTGCACTTGTCGCATATGATTGCAGTCTGTACGCGTATTCTGGGGTTGGACTCTGAGCTCTTGAGCAATCACGTCGCTAGCTGGAGGAGTATTGATGGGATAGACCTTTTCTTTATAAGGGAGGCAGTCAGATGTAGCAATGTTATCAGTTATCTCAGTATACGTCACTTGAGAGATGCCATGGGTGGACTCCCCATCGCTTGTCGAGAGCTGACTGGCATAGGAAGAGAGTTCGCGGTCCTGCAGTGACTTATGTTGAGTCACCACACAGTCAGACAAATCGATATCATCCTCAATAGGTGGTGAGGTGTGAGACTGGTGCGAGTGTGGTTGATCAGATTCCTTTCGCACATTCGGGGTTCTATCTAGCAGGTTATGTGTTGAATCGTTGACCCTCGCATCCACGTTCCAAGGGTCCTCCGAGGCTCCGTCATCATTTTCTGCAGGTATGCTGAAGCTGAAATGACTCTCGTTAGCGGGAGGGAACGATTCCTCCCCATCAGAGAACTGGTCATCGTTGGCAGGGAGAAGGTCGGGGGAGTTCGAACGTGAACGTGAAGCTTGAACCTGTAGAAGTCAGCACGCAACAAATGCGAGCAAGACGAGAGACATAGACCCGCCTCCTTTAAGCCCAATTCATTCCACAATAAATCCTCGAGGTCCTCAAAGCGAAGATCAAAGCTCTTTCGAGCCTCCTGTATCATACGCAATGCACCCTTCGAACAGTCAAGCTTCTCCTCTCGGATGTTCTCACCGGAGGTGTCTATCCCATGTACCAAGCCCCTCGCTAAAACCACATCGCGATCGCTGATTTCGTCCTCCAATGGACTGAGATGGAAATCGTTGAGACCGTAACAGACAGGCCTTGCACAAACAGGTAGACCTTTTTCCTCATCATTGGTAAAGATTGGTGTCTCCACTTTCAGCTTATCGTAACGATCCCATGACGGCAGGATACTCTCCCAGTGACTTTCGATGTCGGTGGGTTCGGTCCTTCGAAGAGCGGATGCAAGGAAAAGTGCGCTTTCTTTCTTAAGGTCTAGCTTCTCATGATGGAGGCTTTGTTCGAGAGATGTGTGCACCTTGTCAAGGTGGTCTCGGAACTGGGAAAGGGAGTTTGAGAGAAGATCAGGAATTGCGACACAGCTCTCTTGTAGATGCTCGAGGGGATCCACGTCTGTATAGCTACTTGCTATTCCATGAAACCGGGCATACTCTAGCACTGCAGAGTTTATGGAAAGGGCCATGAGGATGAACAGTCAAAAGTCAATGGTAATGATTGAATTAGTTGGTATCAGTAGATGGTTGAGGAAGGAAGGAGGTGGTCCCTGGCCACGTGCCCCGCAAACGCTCATAGCAAATGACAAGAGCCCATGTAACGCTCCGGCTTCAATGACATGATAAACTCGCTGGATCCTGTGGATCAAGACGCTAGAACTGCAATGACCCCAGTCTTCCAAGTCTGCATAAAGAGCCCGCTCTTGCAGTCTTTGTCTGACAATAAAAAATAGCAATCGAAGTAACGCCAGATCTCCACAATATTCATAAATTGAAAGCACCTTCAATGATAACCTTCTTCAGTCGTTGTAGTTGGACTGACGGGATCCATCCTTGTTGACAGGAGGGAGGTTGTAACGAGCGATGTACTCCTCCTCCTGCGATTTCCCTGCTGGGTCCAACACCGGGCGCTCAGCATGGGATGCAACTCGGACCGCATGACGACGGTGAGGAGCAAACCCATAAGAGGCTGAATGATTCTGTCGAGATCGTTAGCAATTTGGTAGTTTCCAAGCCAGGGAAGCTGCTACTTACTGTTGTTCGGTTGTCCCAAATGGCCACGTCATTCTTGTTCCATTGGAAGCGAGCGTGCATCTCTTGTGTTGTTGCAATCACTTCGGTGAGATAGCGGATGATAGCATCACTTTCAGTCTTGGGGATCCCGACAATCTTCGTCACGAAGCCAGGGTTGAAGAAGAGACTGTTCCAACCGGTGACAGGGTTGGTCCTGATCAATGGATGCTCGGTTGTGACAGGCTCACGACGAACCGTTCGCCCAAGGGCTCTGGAGTCGGAAGCCTGCATTTCCGCAGAGTGAAGAGCTGTCAAGCCCTTGAGATATGTTTGCATATGAGATGAAAGTGCATCGTATGCTGCATATTGAGATGTCCAGAGGGTATCTCCACCGCCTCCCCGAGGGGGGCCAGTAAGAACCTTGAGGGATGTGTACGAGGGGGGTTGAACTTCATAGGTCACCTGTTACCAGTCAGTGGGCTGCGACTGATACGCAAAGGCAATGCATATCACATACATCTGAGTGCCACAGAAAGCTAGGCGTGAACATTGCCCGTTGGTCGGCAGCATTATCGCCTGCATAGACAACATGGATATCCTCCAATCCTTCCTTTCTAGGAACGGCTGTGGTGGCATGCTGGTAGTAATCATTAGATCGATGACCTTCTAGACATCATTAGAAATTGGCTTCATACCTTGTGCAATTTGCCGAAATGCCTGCCCAGGTCACGCTGGGCGTCAATATCCAGGTCATCCTGGTCACGGAAGAAGACCACGCCACGGACAGCAACCAAACGGGCGAGATCATCCTTCTGGGCGTCTGTCAATTTGGCAAGATTGACACCATGAACTTCCGTGCCAATCTTTGGAGTGTAGTCAAAAATATCTGTCGCATCCTGGAGAAGGTTCCGGAAATCGGGGTCTCCATGAAGCCCTCTGTCCTCATGAGGGATCTCTTCTAATGGTGCCCAGTGAAGGTCTGGAAAGGTCGGTAGCAAGTCTTGGTACGCATAATTTTCGTGGTTTTCCACAGTCGTCCTTCCCGGCTGGTAGCCGAATTTGTTGCCGGCGATGTCCTGCTTCTTGGTGATAGAGATGGATCTTAGATCCTGGGAGGGAAGAGGGTCCACCAACGAGGGCGCCATGTTTAAGGATAGAAAGAAAATGAACTCTATATCAGAAATGCAACCGAGAATTGAAGCATGTGTAGATGCACAAGGAGAAGATGATAGTATTGCAACGAGCTTATTATGAGATACAGGTAGAGCTCAGGACTTGTTGCTCATATATAGGCATGAGGCAGAGCAGCCTGGTTCCCCGACCTAATTGTCAGCAGACGTGCTGGGAGCCGTAAGACTCATCTCCAAACCGGGCTGATGTTACGGACAATGTATTGCACCATCGATGGGCAAAATCACCCAAGAGGCCAGGATAGCTAGTCATGAAGCAACCATGGGACGACGGGTTCCAGAAAACATTCCGAAGCCCCCGGGCGCCACAGATTCGGCGCCGATCGCGTCATCGCGACTGGAAACTGTGGGGAAGGACATCGACCCAGCTTGCGACTGGATAGATGGAATTGTCCGCCATCATACCTCACAAGTGAATCTGAGAGAGCAGATGGCAAGTACATGCGCTGCGTCGTCAATTGGCAGCGTCACACCGACATTTGGAGACGTGGACATGGTTTCATGTTGTGGTGGTGGTAGAAGCAGGAGCTGTTCTAGATTCAGGGGGGCGGCGTTCGGGGGTTCTTCCGCCTCGCAGATCATAGATCCTAGTGCTGGTGCTGGGGGTAGTCAACAGGCGACCATTTGGATGGGGTATCGAGATAAAGTGATGCAACCAATTCTCAGAACTCACAGTCGGTATCACAAGCTAGTGGAGAAGTAGTATCGTCGCATATGTCATGGTGACAACCCAGCAAAGCCGACTGATGCCGAGTGAGTAAACCCAGTCGGACTGATTGATAAGACGGGGAATGAGGCTAAGAAGGTGGATCCGGGGATGAGGTGCGATCACGCCAGTTTGCCGCCCTCTTGCGTTTTCCCCCTCACCGCCCGGCCTTAACTTCACCTCCGTCGGACCTCATCTTTTCGATATTGCTATTAATACTCCGTACTCCAGATAGCAATTTCCATTAGGCTTATACAGACCCCAGTTATTCTATGCAATACAGACCCCAATTATTCTTGATAAGACACGTAGTCTATTCTTTCCCTTCAGCCACCAGATCCTTCGAGTCCAGAGATCATCAATCTTGAATTTATATTGCATTCCATTATGATATGCCGGCGGCGCCCTTAGCCCTGTATTGCATCACACAAAGAACTCCTCATTAAAACCATGCTAACCCAAACAGACAAAAGTGCCATGATCCCTTGCTTTTCACCGTCGCCAAGAACATTATATTGTACAATGAGAAAAACAAAGACTCAGCGCCGACAGAGCAAGTACGTATCAAGTAGAACCCGTCCTTCAGAGGTTAAGCCTGCCATCAGCGGCCGAAGGAGGACCCAGGACAACTTCCTGCACCTGCTCGGTCACGCCGCCGAGGCGCCCGGCAACACCTAAGATACCAGCCTCCACGTCGCTAAGCACGGTAGCAAGATCGTTGACTATGGACTTGGGAGTTCCAGACGCCGGTCCATCACGACTCCGCGCCGCCACAAAGTCATGAATCTGTCGTTCCAGAGTAGACTCAACTCCGTGAAGGTGGTCCTCGATCTCCTTCAGACTTTGAGTGTAGCGCTCGAGCACAACTCCCATCTCATCCGAACGCTGGGAGAAGTAATCCACCAAGTTAACAGGTACCCCGTTCACGCTGGTGGCAGTGGCAGGATCGCTCTCAACATCATCGGGAAGGGCCAGAGTGTTCTTACGCGTCGAGCGAAGTGTCTGTGCATCGGTCTTCTGGTTCTGAGACGTCCACCAACCAGCTCCACCGGTAGACTGATATTGTAGGGGTAGTTTCAGGGTGTCGATGGCGCGGAATGCAACCTGGGCCTCGGCCGCATCGCGCGATACAAGATTGCGCAGCTGATCAATCTCCCTGGCATCGTTTTCCAGGGCATGTTGCATGGTCTCAAGCTTCCCTTGAACGAAGTCCACGTCGTGTGGTATGCTTTGTCCCTGTGTCTCGATTGTAGGAATCATGTTCGAGACTTCATTGCATAATTTGATCTGACCCAGCACGTAATTATCGAACCTCTCAAGCTCCGCCTTGATCTCATCCGCACAACTCTCATACTTGGTTGTGGGGAGGATGTTGCTGACGTCGATCTTGACGCCGGGAATTACGGTGGTGCCACCGAGCTGCGCGGGTTGTTGTGTAGTGGTGCTCTGGTTGCCAAACAGACCAAGTGTAGGTCTCTGAGCTTGAGTTTGCTGTGCATTGTTCTGAGTGGCGCCACCGCTATAATAGGCTTTCTGTTAGGATGCATCACCATTTTAGATTATGGAGAAGATAGGTAGATACTCACAATAGACCTCCTCCGGTGGTAGCAGTGTTGGCTGTAGTGCCGCCGAAGAGCGGCTTGGATTGAGCTTGAGTGGTCGCAGCACCGCCTAGACCACCAAACAACCCCCCGCCAGTAGTTCCAGTTTGCGCAGTGTTGGTAGTGCCCGCGGTTCCTCCAAAGAGTCCACCGGTTTGTGGCTGAGATGTGGTGGCTGTCGTGTTGCCAAATAAGCCGCCGCCGGTGGTGGCATTGTTCGTTTGCTGCTGGCCGCCAAACAGATTCGATCCGGACGGTTGCGATTGCTGTGTAGTGCCACCTCCCAAGTTCCCAAAGAGTCCCCCGGCTGGTTTTGGCTGCGCTGTATTGTTCGCTCCCAGGTTGCCGAAGAGGCCACCGGAAGTGCTCGTGGTTGCTGGTGTGGTCGCAGAGCTAGTTTGTGTGTTGGTGCCGCCGCCACTATTTGTGCAATTTTCGATTAGCTCATCTGAGTCAGGTTTCGCGACCATAGTGAAATGAATGATTGAAGCAACTAATTGTTCGAGTTGCAAATGTATTGGCGATCAGACGTAGGCAGGAACAACGCGCAGTTGGATGGAAGGTTCTTACAAGAGGTTGGATGAACCGGTGTTGAGGGACAGGCCTGTGCCAGTGCCTGCAGGCTTTGCGGAGAACATTGCGCACTGTGAGGGGGGCAGCAAAGACCGGACTGTCAAGTGCTCAAGCACAAATGATCCACAAACAAAGAAAAGGGCGCTTTGTACCTGCCAATCTGCGCCGCAATGGATGGGTAGTGATGGATTGGTGAGTGGAAAACAATCAAGTCAGCGATGGTTGCTCGGGAGCTAACCTCACTTCCGGCAAGTTTCTCCGTGGTCCCGTGACCCTGAAGTGCCCCAGCTCACCATTGGCTTATCGGAATCTGATAACCATATCACATCTGAAGGACCTCACTTTTACTATCTACCTAGTAGTCCGAGGTACTGACATTGATACATAGTACAAGCTTCAGGAATTGACTTTACTTCATAGCTTTGACTTTATCACTGCTTCAAGGCTCACTTGGGAAGGCCACCAGTCTCCACTAGCAATTCTACCACCCTTGTTCCAGCCAGGGAAACTGCATCCACCTATCCTCTTCCAGCGCGTCCTCCGTATGAAATACATCGCTGGAAGCGAGTATCTCCTTTCATCTTGTGCTATGATCCTCACAGACATTGGATCACTCAGCTCTTGAGACTGGAGTCATTGAGAATTGACGCCGCCTGTTTGGGCCCCAGCATGTGTCCTGCTTGATTATATCCTATCACGAACACATCCTAGCCCGGTCCCAGATAGGCTCCGAACTTCATATCAGGAAGATGGTTGAGTATGAGTCTACTACCTCACAGCCTCTTTGTGTGGCCATCTCAAGTAAGGCGGAAAATGAGGAGCAGAGTCCCCGAACGGAGACACGTACCTTCAGCCAGGAACAAGATGGCCGGAGAGAGAGGACGCCGCAAGCAGCTTCAAGGCTTTCTGACTTAGATATCATCAAAAGTGCCGAATGGTATGAAACGTTCTTTACCTTCCCCCTTGAGATCACGGCTAATGGAATCTCTCAGGTCCGCTGATGGAACTACGTTATTGACCGACTCGGCAGACCATCATATCAGGAGCTACATTTTGTCAGTATCTCGTGCCCCAAGAGTCTCAAACCCATGAATTGACAGTTCTTCTGTAGGCCACCAGACTTACTTGAAGAGAGACCATCACCTATCCACCTCTTACCCTATTCGACACTGGCCTCTGCTGAACCGACATACGCCATGGCCATGTACCCTTTTTTCTCCCTCCAAGACCCTTCCACCACCTTGTTTCTTTCCTCCGTGAGAGACCACCCAATAAGACTGGCATCTGCTTTGGCGCCAATGCAGATGGCGTCTTATTCGCTGGTCAATCCCATGACAGAGGCTTTCATTACACCCCACTCAATGATCTACCCACCTAGTTTAGGGGGCACCCAATTCCTCACTGGATCCGATAGCCTCATCTGCCTGTTCGATGTTTCGCGACCAGGAAATGACGGGCCTATCACAACGATGCCTACCATACCAAGTAAGCGCAAACAAGTGGTGGGCGGTGGTGTTGGCATGAAGGGCATCGTTTCTGCACTGGCCGTGGATCCAAGCGCACAAGGCATCTTGGCTGCAGGGACATTTACGCGACACGTCGGGCTCTATGACTCGCACGGAAGCGGGCAATCTCTGGGAACGTTCAGCATCGCGAAAACAGAGGCAGATCCTCACATAGGAGGGCGCGGGGTCACGCAACTCTTATGGAGTCCTTGTGGACGGTATCTTTATGTCGCTGAACGCAAAAGTGATGGCGTCCTGGTTTATGATATCCGAGTGACCGGCCAACTGCTTGGGTGGCTGCAAGGGCGCAAGGCTTTCACTAACCAACGCATGAAGATCGACGTGGTGGCCACGGGCCAAGGAGATTCGCATGAGATCTGGGCGGGAGGAACTGATGGCTGCATGCGAGTTTGGCAGAACCCCACGTATAATCCTGGAGCACAGGAACCGAAGTGGGAGTGGAAGGTTCATGATGGTGAGTCTGCGTTGCTGCTTGCCACAGCATGTTGCGCGATTTTCTGCTAACATCATGTAGAGTCAGTAAGCAGTACTGTGGTGCATCCTTTGGGCAATGTGGCTGCAACAACTTCAGGGCAAAGATACTTTGCGGACGAACCTGACGACAGCATTCTGCCTCCTAATCCGCGGACTGACAGGAGTCTGAAAGTCTGGTATATGCCGTTCTTGAACGATAGCAACAATGACGATTCAGTCACGAGTTGAGGCACTTAGATGAAAGGGAATCTCATCGAATTGAACCTTCGAACCCTAGGACTCGATGCCAACATCAGCCTATCTCGTCGGGGCACGGCTTCGGGACGAGTTGATGTGAGTATCAGACCGGAGGGATATAGGAGAAGTTCAGCATTAATTGGATATGAGAAGCATCTTCGAAGCTTCTGTAGCCTGGCCTTCACCAGAGGCTTCTAGGCTAGGCTCCGATAACTAAAGTTATCAACCTGGAGTTGTAGTTTGCCCATCCCGAACGCGCCGTGTCAGCCATTTGCAACACAAAAAACATTGGACTACGGCTCTACCATTATTACTGGCATGCAATCTCCCAAGAGATTGAAGTGGCCCGCATGAAGATTTCCTATCTCGTTGTTCCAACCGGTCTTTGGTGGCAGCCTTCGTGCTATAAGTGAATAGTGCTCTGCCAGGGAAGATAATTTCCATCAGCCATCACACCTGAAACCTCAAACATTGGGTGAATGTGTTGATAATTTAAAAATCCTCAAGGCCTGATATTCACTAACACACCCCAATTTTCTTTTTCAATTTCAGACTGACTATTTAATCCCCCCCCCTGTTCGTCCCCCTCATTCTCTCTTCCCTTCCTTCCACCCCTCTATCTTCATCTCTTTCACTTCCAACTTCCTCAAGATTATCATCCTTTCCAAGTACATAAAAGTACATAATCTTGAATTTGCATCTCTTCGCACATACCTTCTCTCGTTCTTCAATATCTCCTGCTTTCTTCGAGCGTGTGAACGCGTCTTCACACTCTCTCACATCTTCACAAAGTGAAACACATAACTTCACTATCTTACATATCCCCTTCTTTGTATCTTCAACATTCATCTCAAATCATTGAATTTCTCTCTTGAATACAAAAGAAAGGACGTTGCTCTAAGGAGCGTGACTTTCAAATGCTAGGATCAAAGATCCTCAAGCGCTGCAAGGCGCGTCTCAGTCTTGCCAGACAGCTCAGACAGCGTCGCAGTCTCACTAATAACAACGAAACTACAACACCCTCTGGATCCCCCGGACCGTCTCTTATGCAGTAAGTTCTTTACACCTCTTGGGAAAAGATCCATCCAGGCTAATACTACGCAGAGTCGATGGAGCTGGCGATCTTGATACCGAGCCCATCAACCTCGATAGTGACGATGATGACACAATCACCACACCCTCTCGAACTCTCGGAACAACCCCCCTGCAGTAAGTCTTCGACATATCTGGAAGAAGATCAAGTCAGGCTAACACTACGCAGGGCGGATGGACCTGACAATATTGCTATCGACCCTCTCAACCTTCATGGTGACAACAACACACCCTCTGGACCTTCTGGACTGTCTCTGCAGTAAGTCTTCGACATCTCTTAGAAAAGTATTCATTCAAGCTAACATCAAGCAGGGCGGATGGACCTAGCGATCTCGGTGTCAGCCCTTCGAACTTCAATGGTTCCGAAAGGGACTTCGACATATTCATCAATACAAGTCTTGAGAACGATGTGCCCAACACTGCGGGCGAATCTATGAATAAGAGGGAGTTTGATGAATTGATGTCTCTTATCCAAGGTAATGACTGGCTGCACCCAAATCTCATAGCGTGGCCGTTTACTAACGTCGTTCTCCTAGCCGATGTTGGATCTAATGGTGATGAAGCCAACACAAGCAGCCCAAACAACATTGAACGTACTGGAAGTGGGACGACCAGTACCGAAAGCGTTGAAACTGCTCAGCGCGTGCAGCCCAATGAGCCAGTTCCCAACCACTGGGGCAGCTCTGCTAGAATTGTTGACGTCACTGATGTCAGTAACCCCGAGGAATGGCCTGCTGATATGGATCCCAAGAACCCAGCGGTGGAATTCGGCACCCAGTCCTCATTAGAGCTGATCCACCCGAATTCCAACTACGAATTGCAGCAGGCTGTTGCCAGCGGCTCTTCACACAATGTGGGAGTCCACTACGGGCAGCAGAATCCTGGTAGTATGCTGTACACAAACTCTAATCTCTTCGGAGCTCCAGGTGTTTCTGCATTCGTAGATGGTAGCAATGTCGAGCACTTGCCCATCGGGACTTGGAATTCCGTGGCGTCGAACCCCTTCATGGCTGCGGCTAACCCAGCATCAGATGGGCAGTTGCAGCCCTTGACTCCTCCTCAGATGACTCCTCCTCAGACTCTTGGTCGCGCCCCGGACAACCCAATCCTCAGACAGGCAGTTGAAAACAACCGAAAGCGTAAGCATGAGGCGTCGAACGCTGTTGTCCCGAGGTATGCCACTCCCCCATAACATCAGACCAAGCAGAAATTAGTCAACGAGCTAACATCTCCATCCAGCAGTTCCAACACCGCAGCTAGTCACCCAGACATCGCTGCTGGAAGCTCAAGCTCCCTGGCTGATCGTCATGGTGAGCTTGAGCGGCCCGCGAAAAGATGCAAACTTAACAAGAAAGACTTGGAGGCGCTGAGGCCCAAACGCAAGAAGAAGAATGGAAAGGGGAAAGGTAAAGGGGGCCGAGGCGGCCGAGGCGGTCCAGGGTCAGAGTCGGAATCAGACACAACTCCTGAGCCGAAGCGCGTCAAGCTTCAGAAGGCCAACTTTTGGAACTCCTTGGATCCCAACTCCCGCGGAGTCCGTCCCGCAAACTTTCCGGACATTGACAGACTTCTCAACCCAACCAGCGACATACCGCAGGCCACCATCTACGATTCCGCGAGTGAGGCGCGTGCTGACCACAAGACCGATACCGACGTCGAGAAAGACGACGACACCATCCCCAAGACGCATGCCGCCAAGAAGGCTATCGTGGTGGCGTTGACCAATTTGATGATAGACAACTCTTGGGCACAAGACGGCAAGAGGTCTTTTGGCACTTGGGACAACGCCTTCCACCCCAGGCATGTGCTAGAAAAAGCCGCGTGGGAGCTACTGGTAAGACTTTCTTCGGGCAATGCCAGATCCTTTGTAATCTTGCTGACGGACCGACTCGCAGGAAGCACTGATCCGGCGTAATACACAGGGCCCAGATCTCCTCTATTATGAATTTTTGAAGTTCTCGCTTCCCCCCAGGTGGTTGACTTTCAAAGAAAGGCTTTCGAAGGTGATGGAGGCCATGATCTACCACAAGGCTGTGGTCAAGCACCTTCTTGATCCTCCGTATCTGCATACTCTCGTGGAGGACCCGTTTGGCAGCATTCACCGCGTTCGCGACAATAGATACCTGAACGGTAAGAAGGCCAAGTTGCTTAAGGTGGCGGCGGAGGCCAAGAAGAAGGAGCAAGAGGAGGCTCGTAGAGCTCAATCTTTGGCCCAGGCGCCCGTTGAAGAGGGACCCGCCTCCGGCTACGAAGAGTACTCCGCGGACGACGAAGAATCCGCAGATGAGTCCATTGACCTGGAGAGCCCGCCTACCTCGCCTCCTCTCGCGGCCGCGGGACCTTCTTCGAAGAAGGGAAATGCCTCCACCAAAGTCAACGGCAGCACTCCCAAGGCACCCGCGGCCAAGTCCGCTGTGCAGAATGTCATCCCAGGCACCTTTGTTCCGGCCGCAATGGGTCTTGACGATCTTGGAAACCTCATGGGAGAACCCTCTTATCCTGCTGGAGCCTACGCGGACGCGCAGCCCTTGTTCCCCATCGCGGACCCCAACCCACCCTTCCTGGCTACAGCCCCTACTGCGCACACTGCGATGCCCGGAGACCTCCAGGATCTCATGGACCCCTGGCTGGAAGATCTTGAATTCGTTCCTTTCGGGGCTCATCCCATCCACCCAGCCTACGTTGATCCCGGCAACATGGCACATGGCGGCAACATGGCACAGGGCAGCAACATGGCACAGGGCAGCAGCCTTCAGCCAAACGTTCAGAACTTGAACGGCCCCAACCAGGGCAACATGGCACCTCCTCCCCTGAGCAACATGCAGACCGTCGATCCTCGTATGATCATGGCGCAGAGCAGCCTCGTGCCGGCGGGCCGCACCATCCAACCCCCGCAGAACAACGTGCAGAGCAGCCTCGTGCCGGCGAGCCGCGCCATCCAACCCCGGCAGCACGGACAGATGCAGAAAGCCATGGGCCAAGACGTTGCTAATCCGAACATGTTCGACTCCGACAACAGCACGAATGCATTGGGTCCGCTCCCGGACTATATGCTCCCCCTCCCCTTGATCGATGTGCACAAAAGGAATGCTGGCCCTACGATAATCCCCAACCAACAGGGCTGCGTCGATTATCTGAACACAAGGGACGCTGGTTCCTTCGCATGGGTTGATCTTCCTAGGCCTACACGTGCTGTCCCTCAGAAGCCTGCCCCTCCGTCTCGTGCCGCTCTCGGTGAGCTTGCCCCATCTGAGATTACTAGGGTGCAGGGTGTCTTTGATGATATGAACAAAAAGAAGCACAAGCGCAAGCAGGCGGACGCTGGCATTCAGGATGATATTCAGCCGTGCAAGCGCAAGCCATAGCTTACTGCTTCCATATGGTACACTAACGTACATACAATCCAGTACATCTTGGTGCTTGGATTTCGGTCTTTTCTTTTTGTCATCTTTGCTTTTCGGCTTGTGGTTTTGAGGACTTACGCTTTTGAGATTGTGGTTCAGGTTTCGGTTTTGAGATTGCGGTTCAGGTTTCTGCTTCTGAGATTGTGGTTCAGGTTTCGCGGTTGTGGTTTTGATCTTTGGTTTCGTTGCTTGCTTTTCGGTTTCGCTGCTCGCTATTCAGTCTCTGCTTCTTGCGTTGCTTTCTTGCTTTTCTCAGGTTTCAGGTGTTTCGTTGCTTGCTATTCAGTTTCTGCTTGCTTGCTTTTTTGCTTTTCTCGGGTTCTAGGAGTTTGGTGGTTATGCGTTGCGCTTTGTTGTTTTGCTTCTTTGCTTTTGTAAACAGGCAGGCCTGTTCGTCCCATGGTGTATGGGAGAGTCTTGAACCGTGGGAGCTGCAAGTTTGGCTCAAGACTACCCATCCACCATGGGACGGACGGACCTTCTTGAGAACGAGGAATGATAGGTGCTCCGTTTGAATGTGATTTTTACTCTATTTTTATCTTTTGTGTCTTGGACACAAACCCGCGACGATGCCCAGATTGTAAAGGTTTCCTGAATACAAGAACGATCGCTACGAGAATGGCGTCAAGGGGTTTGTGTGTATGATGCAAGGCCCATCGGCAGCGATGTACAGATGACAAGGCTTTCCGGTACGAAAGTACGGGTTTCTTTTTTTTTTTTTTTTTGCGCTCGTGTTTTCCTTCCTGCTCCCAAATTGAAATTGCAGAGACTTCTTTTGTTATTATTTTTTTCGTTTTTGATGCAGTTATTTTTTAATGCAAAGCCGATAAACCCCACTCCGCGCAGCCGCGTAGATCTGGCCCTGGCCCTGGCCCTGGTTCTAGCTCTTCAGCTAAGATTTGACCAGAATCCGGCTCGTTAGAACAACACCGAGGAATCTACTGAGTAGCACCAGCCCCAGGAGCAGAAGCAGGCACGATCCCAAACCGCTCGTAGGGAAAATCCTCCAGCGAGGACAGCAAGACGCCCCACCCATCGCCCAACTTCCCCGGCGTGCCATTCCCATTATCCTGGCGCTGGCCCTCGCGCTCCGCGACCAACTCCTCGGCCTCCTTCTCGGCCTCCCCCTTCTCCTCCTCCTTATGCTCCCCGGTCAACCCCGCCAACACCTCCTCCTCGCGCCCGGCATACGCCTCCCGCAGCCCCGGATGCGGCACCCAAACCACCTGCATCCCCGCGCGCCGGCCCGCCTCGACGCCGGGCACCGCATCCTCGAACACCAAACACTCGGCGGGCGTGATCTCCCTCTCCCCGCGGGCCCGCAACCCGGCATTGATCGTCTCCAGCGCGAGCAGATAGATATCCGGCAGGGGCTTCCCGCGCCCCCGCCCGATGCGCGGATCATCGCCCAGGACGCGCTGGTGCTCCGGGAAGGCGGCGAACAACTGGCCCAGGTGGGAGGACTTGAGGTGGAAGTTGCGGGCGTGCGAGGAGGTGGCCAGCGCGATGTGGACGGGGGAGGCGGTGGATTGCGTGGCGACCAGCGTCTCCAGCAGGTGTTTTACGCCGGGCAGCGGCTTGGTCGTGGGGAAGCGCGCGAGTTGCAGCGCGGTGATCTTGGCGATGTATTCGTCTTGCGTGATCGGGAGCTGCGCCCAGTCGTGGAAGATCCGGCCTGCCTTTTGGGGGTGGATGGTGGGCATGGGGGTTAGTCTTGTTTGTTGTTGTTTTTTTGGGGATAGGGGAAAGGGGGCTTACCTCCGGGGCAGGACGACCCTGCAGCTGGGCCTTGATCGACCACGGAAGTAACGGTTTGCCGTACTCCTGCAGCACCGTGTTGGTGATCTCGGTGTAGATGTCCTCCGAGTCGATGAGGAGGCCGTCCATGTCGAAGAGACATGCCCGCACGCGGGGTAATCTTCATATCGCCAGTCAGTCCAATTGGTCGGAGGGAATACGGCAGTGTGATAGCTGACTTACTCAGGGGTGGATGCAGACATGGTGGACGCGAGTGTGCTGGTTCTCCCAAAAGCAATGCTGAAAGTCACAAGGCCGCAGTCAAAGGAATGGAATTGAGTTGAGGTCAACAGTCGATTTCTCCGCACTTGCGACAATTGATTCGATATCGGCTATCGATAGCGGGGGGAAGGAAGCGTTGATGCCTCAGGCTGGCACTGCTGGTCTCAGCCCCGCCGGCCGACCGCCGCCGCGGGACCGCCCATCTCCAAGCTCAAGCTTGCTCGAGGATTGGAATCGGGAGAACCCCTGCTCAGCTCTGCACCGTCCTCAAAATGTCAAAGGACGAGACAAGAGCAAGCGCCAGCGACAGCGAGGACGAAGAGGACGTCTTTCACGACGCCCGCTTCCCCGCCGACGAGGAGACGGTAAGTATAGCCACCACCACCACTACCTTCACCATCACATCCAGTCCTAACAGACTTGAAATCCTAGAAACTCCTTGAAGAATCCCGCTCCCTCAAAGCCGAAGCCAACCAGCTCTTCACAGCCGCCAGCTACGACGAAGCCATCACCTGCTACGACCGCGCCCTGGCCTCCTGCCCCAACTACCTCGACTACGAAGTCGCCGTGCTGCGCAGCAACATGGCCGCCTGCTACCTGAAGCTGGAGGACTGGAAGGCCTCCGTGGACGCGGCGACGGCGTGTCTCGACCGGCTGGACAAAGTGCTTCCCCCAACGACGAGTACAAACACGGAGGCAACGAGTCGGGAAGGCAATAGTCCCGGAACGGCGACGGAGGAAGCAGTCGTGGAGATCACCGGGGACGACCAGGAGGCAGAGGAGGCCCAGCTCCAGCGGCTGCAGCAGCGGGACCAGACGAAGCGCGACGTGCTGCGGATCCGCGCGAAGGCGCTGATGCGCCGCGCGCGCGCCCGGATGCAGCTGGGCGGGTGGGCGAATCTGCAAGGCGCCGAGGAGGACTACAAGGCGCTGGCGGCCATGGATAACCTCCCCCCGGACGACAGGCGCGTGGTGCAGAAGGGGTTGCGGGAGCTGCCGGACCGGATCGCCCAGGCCCGCGAGAAGGATATGGCCGAGATGATGGGCAAGCTGAAAGATGTAAGTCGGCGCCGTCGTCGTCGTTGCTCCTGTTACATGTCTGTGGTTACATGATTATACTAACCGAAGTAACCTCAGCTGGGCAATGGAATTCTGAAGCCCTTTGGTCTCTCCACTGAGAATTTCAAGTTCGTCCAGGACCCCAAGACGGGCGGGTACAGCATGAACTTCCAGTCTGGTTGACATCCCCCTGAGTGGGCGGTAAATAATGACACTACGCATGTGGAGTTGGGATGCATTTTTCGAGCGAAAGCGATAGAGCTATCTTTTAGGATGAGGTATAATATTATATGTTACGGGGCTGTTTACAGCGGCGATCGTCCAACTACTGTCCTGCAGTGAACAAGGTAGCGATCCTCGAAAGATCATCAAGAGAGACCTTGTCACCGAGGTCGAAGATTGTGGATCGACGTTGGCTTTTTCCACCGAAAGGTCGGTGGACTTGCTGGGTCGCAGGCTCTTGAGGGCTGGGGCCATAGACTCGAGCAGTGAACCCGCCCTCAAGGTCTCCACCAACAACTGGGGGCCACGGCTGGATGCCATGGCAGAACTTGAAAAAGTCTTCTGCAATTGCAGAGCTCACTTCTTGCTGTGCAGGCGACATAAACTCACGGAAGTTCTGGAAGAGGTAGGCAAGATCGAGAATGTGCCCAGCTCGACCTTTCCAAGCGCCATCCCATGGGTTGCCTTCGTTAAAGTAGTAGACAAATGCGCGTCCCTTCCAGCCTTGTGCAGATGCCAATGAGGGAGCGAACATCCAAACGTCATTCAAGAACTCGAGGATCGCAAGAAACGCATCCTCGTCATCTAAATCCTGAGTTACGCCGTACCTGACCGAGATCTGTTCTCGGACTTCTGGTTGCGTGGCAAGGACGGTTGTAAGACACCCGAAGAAACGCTCGGCGCATCCGTTCTTGAGATCAGACCTAATAGCGTGGATGATATTGGCCTGTCGGTTCAGTATGGGCAACATCGGACTGGATTAAGATTGTCACTTACGTCAATCTGGGCATCGCCAATCATCAAGTCCTGGCACCAGTCCTTGCCTTTGGGGATGTGGTTGGTTCTATCCGCCAGCTGTGAGTAAGTTATCGCGGATGGAACCAGGTCTCCATCCACTGCAAATGTCGGAGCTATGGATGGAGGGACCTTCACGATCAACTCCTCGCCAGGAGTCTGCAGCAAGGCCTCAATGCGTTCTTCCGGTGAGGCATCCGCCAAGCCCAATGCTGCCATTGCTTTTTTATAGCTTTGCTCGTGCACCTCGTAGGGTAGGCTAGGCGAGAAGAAACGATTCCCGCTCATCAAGATGGCTCGTTTGAAAAGAGGCGTTTCCGACTCGAGATGACAGGCGACCGATGCTGCGACACTCAGTCAACTCTGCCAACACCACCCAGACGTCAAGTACAGTACATACCAGCGCCGGCGCTCATTCCAGCAAGAGTGATATTGTCCGGATCCCCGCCAAAGTCACCGATGTGCCTGCGCACCCACTCGAGAGCGACCCGCTGGTCTCGCAGGCCATTGTTCGCTTTGTAGCCGGCGTTCCTCAGCTCCTCTGAGGTCATGAACCCGAACATGCCCAATCGATAGCTTTGTCAGTTAGCACACACACATCTTCCCACTGACCAGCTAACAAACATACTTGATGGACACTGCGACAATAGGCAGCCCGTTCGACACAGACAGCGCAACCAGTCGCTCGAGCTCAAACTGCGGCCAGGAATTGGCCCCGATGAACAGCCCGCCGCCGTGGATGAAAACAAAGACCGGCAGACGAGCATCGGTCGTGGTGTCGCTTGGAGTCGCAATGTTCAAGTTCAGGCAGTCGACGTCGGATTGGGGAAGAGGCTTCTTGGGCAGGGTATGCTGAACGATGCTGAGCTCCAGGTCGCATCCGAACGACGGGGACAGTGTCGTCGGGCTTGAGCAGTCGTTGCTGGTCAGTCCGCTGCACAAATCAAGCCATTGGCCCGAGATGACTTACCCATCTTTGGTCGCGTCGAGCACCTCCCCGTCGCGAGTTTCAATGAGTTGGGCGTCAGCAAGTCTGTCACTAAGCGTAGCATACTTGATGCCTAGGAATTGGGTCACTTTGTTACTATCGCGCCCGCGGATCTTGCCCAGGTTCTGCGTTAGAAGGATCGTCATGGTGGAAGGGTGACGCTGGGGACATGCAATGAGTGAGTCTGGCGAAGGTCGCATGTCCGTCTGGAGTAAAGAAACCCCCCGCACGGAAATCCCCCAGGCCGTACAGGCCCCGCAATCTCGGTGGGTCTGCCATTGCATCCGCGGCAGATGTGGTGGAAGGTGAGGCAGGCAGTTGTTATCGTTCTTTAGATTGCAGTTTCCACGTGGAAAATGTCCACGGTTTGTCGCGGAGCGTGTATGTGCTGGGCTCTCTAAACGAGTGATTGACAGTTTTTATCCGAAGGGGCTACAAGATTCTCACCTGTTCCAATTGGTTTCTCTCTCAAGTAGTTTATCATTATTTATGATGTTTGTTTATACTGGAAGGCCTACTTGACTTGCTCAAGCTACTTTGCTTATTCAATCTATGACTTGAACACCTTTGTATGAGATTCTTGCAGAGATCACATTACTTATAGAAACTGTCTTAGAGAAACCCCTTTGCTTACAGGACCACCTCGCTCGCAGACACCACTTTACTCATATAAATCTAGGATTGTTGAAGCAGTAGATAGACGCTTGACTGACCTGTGGAGAGGATACCACCAAACTACGAATCCAGCCACCACTCCAACCCAGGTCGCAACTTCCTTCCAAGTTCGCTTCAATCCAACCCAGGAACAGTAAAATTATCAACAACATCAACAACCAGAAGAGAGACACCTCAATGACCGACAAAACCCTCAATCATTCGCACCCCGCCTCATCAACCTATTCTTATTAATCATCACTCCCTGCTTGTTTTAACCCAGTCTACCGAAACACTTCATTCAATGTCAATGTCAAGCAACACCCCGACCCAGAGGGAACCCACACCAACCAAGGTTGACCCCGATATCCCCCCGGACCCCGCCGAGCCAAGGTAAGCATCCTCTCTTCCTAACTCACCATAAACAAACAACTGACCCCGCCAAGCGAATTGCCTTATCATGTAGGCCAAGAGATCAAACTCCACCCCACCAGCCCCCGCGCCGACCAGGTCACCGCCATGCACGCCAGAGTCCTCGACGTGTACGGAGTCGAGAACCAGATGGCCTGTGTGCTGCTGATCGAGGTGGACCCGCCGCTGGGGAAGATGACGTCGCCGATGTTTCTGAAGCTGTTCGACCGACGCTGCGCGGGCGAGGCCCGGACCCAGAAGCTGGGCCGCCGGAAGACCGCCGCCGCGCACTGGGCGGCGGCGGTCGAGCGGGACTACCACAAATACCTCTGCCAGCAGGAAAGCCACATCGCGGTGGACCTCCTCTCGCAGAACGAGAACCCGCGCTTTCAGCACCTGAGCTGGGCGCCCGCGCACAAGGAGATCTACCTCGAGGGGCTCGTGCAGCGGAGCCTGGCGAACGAATTGGCCGTCTGGCACCGCCTGCGTCTGCTGGAGGGCAAGATCATCCCGCGGTTCTACGGCGGCGTCCTGGCGACGTGGGAGGTCAGCGCGGACGACGCGGGATTCACCAAGACGGGCACGTGCCATGGGTATCTGCAGCAGATCCTTCACGGGTGCTCGTTCTGCGATCTGTGTGAGAAGTTGCCGGAGAGGCTCTGGGGTACCGCCTGCGACGATGTCCTGCACATAATACGGACGATTCAGGATTGGGGCGTGCGAACGGATCGGCTCAGTCTGAAGGACTTTGACGTGTGCTATATCACGGAGCCGGATGAGGATGACGACGAGAGCACCGCCCCCTTTTATCGAGTGTTTCTAGTCGACCTCAGATCCTGTGTGAATCGGAGCTCCCGCGAGAGTGACTATGCATGGAAACAGCTTATTGCTTGGGCGGATGAGGAGGGCGCTATCGCGCGAGACTTGGAGTTGCTCACGGGTCATGCGTGGACATATCATCGCTCGAAAGGTTCTGGTGAGCTGGAACATGACGTTCCCCACGTCGAGCATAAAGAAGTGGTGGAGATCGATAAAACCCCAATGTCGCCAACGAGCTCTGACAGAACAGAAGTCCCGGGAAGTCCCTAAGCTGTAGTGAGTGGAATTGGGCAACGATTGGGAGATGCCGGAAGTTATCCGTTTAGTATAGTTCGCGATGACAGGTAGCAATAGCTAAAATGTAGAACTTTGGACCTTGAATTGACGTAAATTGTACCGATGTACACAAATAGAAGGAGTTCGAGTGAAATGAAAGATAATAAAACTACTGCTATATATAACTTACCAGGCCATTATCATGTTGGTTCAGTCAACCACAGACACGTTAACTAATCACTTGCGTAATGGTTAATCTGATCCAAATGGCCATAGCACACTACACGACCGTCGAGTTAACAGTGGTATTCATGAAGCTCGACCCCAGCTTCGCCTGCGCAGCCTGGATCAACGCCTCGACCGCGCCGTCGAAGTTCGAGAAAATATTCCCGACAACCGACTCACCGCACGGGCTCTCCTGCGCGGCCGACGAGCTGGAGCTTGTGTCTCGCTTCCGCTTGAAGCTGATCCCGGGCGTAATTTCGACGCAGTTGTACTGCGCCTCGGCGGCGCGCAGCTGGCAGACCTCGTCGGTCTTGCAGTCGCCGGTGCACGAGGAGACGTCCCAGCCGCGGCTCTTGCGGGCGTAGTAGTCCTGGAAGACGGCGTCATCGCTCTCGAAGAGCGCGGTGACGTTGTGCCAGAACGCCGGGGTGAGCTCGGCGGCACTGTCGGTGACCGGCGGGTCGAGGAGGGCGCCGTAGGTTTCCTTGACGGCGTAGTACTTCTCCCAGACGGGCTTCTCCTGGTAGCTGGGGCTGGACATGTTGGCGATGTAGACGGTGAAGTCGAGGACGCCGAAGGTGACCGGGTCGACCGAGTAGACGCGGAAGGTCGGGTTGCCGGAGGTCGGGGTCAGCGCGGGCGCAATGTACGACATCATGGTCGCGGTGGCGGCGGTCTGGTCGGTGTAGTTCGAGTAGGCGATCTCGAACTCGTCCTTGTGGGTGTGACCATAGAAGACGGCGGCGATGGTCGCCTCGTAGCGCTGGATGATCTGGTCGAAGTAGTTGGAGCCGTCGTGGAAGGTGTCGCCCGAGCCCATCGGCATGTGGCCCATCAACCACACGCGCTCTCCGGCCGTCTCGGCCGCAGCCAGTTCGCTGACTAGCCAGGCGAGCTGGCCGTTCGGGTCGATCAGCATGGTCTGCTCGTAGAGCCAGAAGTTCTCCTTGTAGTAGAAGTTGGTGTTGAAGGAGATGATGCGGAGGTTGCCACCGGAGTACTTGACCGAGTAGGAGCCATAGTCGTCCGCAGTGCTGGCAGCGGTAGATCCAATCCACTGGCTCCAATCGGCCGACAGGGTGTCGTAGGCCCACTGGCTGGAGATTATAGTGTCGATGTCCGACGTTGGGAAGGAATTTACAGGCGCAGTATCGTGGTTGCCGGTGACGCCGTAGACGAGGTTGAGGTAGTTGGGCATTCGGGTCTTGTAGGCGTCGTTGAGATCATTGGTTACCTCAGTCTCGTTGACCAGCCACACAGCGCCTTCGACGACGTCACCCGTGAAGATCGTGAAAGAGGCGTCCGGGACCAATTCTTGAATAGCTGCGTACATGCTTTCCTCCAAAGTGAGAGGAGCGTCGCAGTTGTGGTTTCCATACTCCCCTGCAGGATAGTCCGTCGATCCAGGCTCATCTGAAGCGGTATACGGGCGGCAGCAGATGTTTTTGGTACAGTTGTAGCTAAAACCAAATTAAGGTCAGCATAAATGTCGGGTGAAGAGGTAGGAGGCGTGGGGTTAAAGGACATACTTTGCACCAGTTTCATAAGAAAGATCGACGTGGATATCACTGATGTGGACGATTTGCAGAGGGGTCTCTCCACTTGAGGCAGGCCGAGACGCGTTCGCTGGCTTAGCAGAAGGAAATTCGACGTTGTATTCGGCCACAGCCGGATAGTCACAGAGGCCAAAGATGGTAGTACAAAAAAGAACTGCCGTCTTGGAAGGGACGTCCATGTTACGAAGATCGTGAGCCAGAATAGGTCCTTCGCGCGAGATTGCACCCTCGCAAACATCGTCGTCGTCCACCTTATCTACATCAGTAGAGCTCATTGGATGACTATGGGAGACTTGCCTACCTTAGCCAAGATACAAACCTCAGTGATGACATCCACGAAGTCATCGTTGCCCAAGTGAGCAAGCGCTTGGAGAACAACCAGCAAGGCCTTGGGGCCAAATCAGCCTGATGTTAAGGACCACCAGAAAGCAACGCTGATAAAAGCTTGCTCACCTCACACGCAGCACATGTCGTAGCGTCCTCGATATCTGTCAGAATTTCGCTCACTGTTGATCTTTTGTCCAGTCCACTTGACGCGACAGAGGCGCCAAGCAGACCCGCAAAGCAAAGCAGTTGAGAGATCTTCATGGTGCACGGGAGGATGAAGCTTGACTTTGTCCAGAGAGCGAGCGGCTTTACCTAGCTTTTATAACTACCAGATTGATTGCCTCCCGATTAACCCATGCATTGAGCGCGTTCACAAGTTGTATTCTCCTCAATGTCCTCGGTTCAGGCACGTTCTCTTGCATTGGGCAATGATTGACCCTTGTTGGCGAGCAGAGTGGAGTGAAGAGTAAAATGAAGCTTTGAGAGTAGCGAGCATGCCGAGACATTCGCGAGAATGATTGGGCAAGAGCGGTTCGGGAGGGAGTTGAAGATATTGAGATTAATCTATTTGCCGGGGCGCTAGGAGCAATGCCCGGCTGAAGATACTCGCTTCTACCACAAATCGGGTGATGACTTCCTCCTCGGGCTAGAACATCAATATTCTCTTGAACGGAGCTTGAGGTCTTTAGCCTGTTGTCGGATGATGAAGGTCATGCACAAGCTCTTTCACTACCACAAACCTGACTTGTGTCGCGAGATGGCATATATGATCAAAATGCTATAGGTGTGGGATAAAACTGCATCGGCCTCAGTCCACCATCGCGCGCGCAAGAGCCTGAAATTTATGGACCACCTCCGCCTCTTGCTCCGGCGTCAATTGAGCCCGTTGTACGATATACAGACCATCTCGAAGACGAGCATTGACGATGAGCTTTTTGGTTTTCGACTTGGCGAGTCCTTCGACCGTTTTGGCAATGCCATGGAATGGATATGCCACCAGTCCGATCCCAGCTACGCCCAGAACGAGTCAGCTTTCCCCCATCGTACGAGTGGGTAATCAGGGCGTGCGCGCGAGCAACTTACCAGAAGGAACCTTTGTCGCCAGTCCGATAGTACCTTTAGCAAACCCTTTCATAGCGCCCAGTACCCCTTCTTCTTTGGCTCCCTTGATGGGCTGTGTGAAGAACCCCGTGAACCCATCTGCCATTCCATCCACGAAATTTCGGCCACCCATCACAGCGCCTGATTTCCAATCTTTTACTGTGCCATAATTCTTCGGTTCTTCTCCATAGAGCCGGGGGACCTGGCGGAACCCTTCTGCTGCGGCATGCGGGATGTCCACCACCACGCCTTTGAAGTAAGAGCCGGTAAACTTGCCAAATTCCTTCAAGGTTGCACCCGCTACGTTGCCTGCGGTGGCCAACGAACTTGGTTGCATCTCCCTGCTTTTCCCGCTCCTTCTGGAAACACGAGAGCTGGTTTCGTCGACGCTTAGGTGTGCAAATGATGCTGTGGAGCTCGTAGCGGAGGACATGCTTCCATTTATGGGGTCATAAGGGGGCCTAGGAGAGCGGCTGCGCTTGTATTCCTTGTATGGCTTGTAGAGCATCCCACCACTCGACTTGAGCATGTCGTACCCTGTACTTGTCGAGGCGGATATCAAGCCTGTGACGGGATCCCAGCGGCGATTCTCGATGAAGATTGGGTTGATTTCATGGCTAGTTCGAAAATAATGTCAGCATACCAACAACTCGGCAGATCACCTTCGAATTTACAAGGCATATTAGGAGGCATAAGCAGACCTTCTAATGTCTTTGGCGTCGATCATCGACTTTTCAATCAGGATTTGAGCAGCTGGCTTGGATAGATAGATTTTTCGTTTCGATTTGACACACTTCCAGACAGCAGCGTGATTAGGCATCACATGGCAACGCATTCGCTCTAAGGGCAGATGGCGATGGAATGATTGAACAGCTGCAGTGACGCCAGACTCGGCTCGCATCTTAGTTGCAATTTGCTGAGCCGCTGCTGCTGCCTCCGGTGTGAGGCAAAGTCGTATGGCATCCGCCAGGTTCTTCGAGTCGAGGCGTGAGTAGGGAATGGGTCTGGCACCCGCGCCAGCACGGGCTACCATGTTTCCCCAGAAAGGTTGACTGAGATGATATCGTGTTAGTGATGGTAGATTGAAAGATCCTAACGGAGTTGACTCACTCCCCAAAGAAAGGAACAATAGTGGTTGGCCGCCCATGAGCAAGGCCACATGCCGTGGTACCCGCGCCACCATGATGTACGACTGCAGCAACATGCTGAAAAAGCCACTCATGCGGACAATCATCAATGTAGAAGATGTTCTGGTTCGAATCTCCTGCTAAATCACTCCATCCACGTGAGATGATAGCACGAATGCCAAGACTTCTGACGGCGTCGAGGATGGTCCTCGTCAATTGCTGGGGGTTATCAACGACAATACTGCCGAAACCGATATAGATGGGAGCTGTGCCTGACTGCAGGAAATCGAATAGTTCCCTGGGCGGGCTGTATGATGGTGTATCTCTGAAGAAGAATCCACATATATCTGTACCGAGCGTTATTAATTCGTTCTGCGTATACTGCATCCGACCGTCAAACGTACCAATGTGACTCGGCCAGTCTCGTGGTTTAGGTACTAGCGCTGGGGACCAGCAGTATGTGAAAGGTATCTTCAAGGTCTCTGCAAGGCTGGGTCCCTCCGACAGTGGGATGGGATCCAGGTCGATACCAGCCCGCCATCGATTGATCACGTCCCCTAATCTACAATGAGCACTATTAGCCGGAATCTCAGCCACTTTCTTTCAGAACACGTACCCTTGCCAGGTCAGCCATTCTACAATTCCATATGACACCCAATTAGCAGTCGTGGGATTCATTTCTGAAGCACGAAGGTTGGCAAGAGGATGCGGGAAAGCCCTCGTGCTGCTCCAAGGCATGGTGAACATCAGATGAACCGGAATACTCAAAGCTTGTGCACAATGTATATGGGCGAAGCTGGGCGGGTTGGCAATAATGGCGTCGGCCACAAATGGTACCTGTGTGACTGGGTCGTCCTCGATACATGATCTCCAGCAGCCGTCGAGCATCTCGGCCACCATAGCCCTCTTCTTCTGCACCTCGCCAGCACGCAGGCTCTTCATTTGCGGGATCAATCCGGGATTCTTAACCATAAACGCCATCAGTTCTGCCGGATTGCCCCCAATGGGAAAGAATTCCAGCCCGTGCTCTGTCACAAAGGTTCGAAACACATCATGAGTGGCAATGCGGACGCGATGTCCGTATCTCTGCAATTCATTTCCCAACGCAATGAACGGCTGAACGTCTCCGCGGCTACCTACTATTTGGATCACAATGTTGAGCTGAATGTCGCAAATCACCGGTTCAGGCTGCCTTGAATGCTCGTCGAAGTAGTCCGGTGGCGGATTGTGGATGTCCTCTTGCTGAGCTTCGATGATTTGAGCGAGGGTTTTGGCGAACACGGAGTCGAGATCGACATCGATGCGTCCATCGGCTTGGTCAAGATAAGTCTCATGTCAAACGAGCATATGAGGAAGTAATGGTCCTGCAAAGACTCACCCTGAACATCCCCTATCTCATTGGCCAGATTGTTGTCGACGCCATCGGGATAGAGAGAATACGGGGGCAGACCATGTTCGTCAGGTGTCCTCGTGTTGTTTAAGTCCTCCTTGGTGGGCTTTGACATGTTTGCAGGTCTTGAAAGTGAGGATCCGTGGAAAGATGCTCATTTTCTCTCAGTTCTGGTGGAAATAGACGTACTTGTAGTTGGAACCGAGCTGGGGTCATCAACAAGGTTTGCATACTAAAAAAGGGTCTATGGTCGAAGCTCGCCTCGTATTCGTATGGTATGCCCCTCTGGACTAGCCACTGTGGGGCATAGAAAATAGTTTGTATAAGGCAGCCCAATTAATGAATTGTGGAGTGCTAATTAGTGTCAGTAGATAGTTACTCAATCTTTTTTTTACGGAGTAGACTGGGGTGATTCACTAGATGATGATCACTACGCTATCAATTTAAAACATGTTTTCGACACTGTTTTTCTGCTGTAAATTTGTCGTTTGTAGCTGTACTATGGCGAGCCAGCGGCACGGAGAGTATAGACAATACCAGACCATCCATAGAATGGACGATTGGGAGGATCAGCGTTGATACCGCTAGTAGCAAATCTGATACATTCTACATTTCATGCATATGGGTAAGTTATTCAAATATCTATCAGATTGTTGTCACTCACTTACTTGCCAGCCTGCTGTAATTTCCTGTGGCACGTGCTGACTGTCCAGTCACTCCAGACATGTGCGTTGTCCTGAATTGGGTTAGCGCCGGATACTGGACCGCGGCGGCGGCTTGGGCTCAACATGCCGCCGGCTGTCCACGTACGTATTACGAAGTCCGGAGACTACGCTTGATTCTCCAGATTTCATTGCCTGGGGTCTTACTATGCTCTATGGTGACAATAGAAGATGACTCCAGGCCAGTCCTCCGCCTTCTTTGATATTGTGAGGCTGATCTAATGACTTCTGGTTTCTCTTACTGTTTTACGTACCTTCCTCCCTCCCATTTGGCACCGTAAGCTGTGAAGCACTCCCCGCTCACGCATGCTTACTCCTGACCAAACCGCCGTGAGAGCCACGTCGAGAATCGTCCGGTCTCACTGTGGACAGTCAGCTTCTCAATCATGTCGATACTCTCAGAAGCTACCACAGCAGTGACAACGGCAACATCATCCGCGCAACCCTTAAACACGTCTCCTCCGATCACCGCCACATCCCTGTTGTCTACTTCACCGCGCGAGCTCCTCTCTTTACCTCTTCGGGGTCTTTCAAAAGTGGAGACATTTGCGTTCTCAATAGTACCAAAACAGTTTGCTAGGATGGCTGGACTCCAAGAAATGGCGACACACATCTGGGGTTCAGCCCGGGCTCCGGGCTCGGAAGGCGATACGGTGGTTCTTGCAACGCAGGCCGCGGCGGAAGTTGTTCGAGAGAGCGTAGCAGACGCTGCCGCCCAGGCTGACTCTAGCCTCCCCCAGTTCTCCGACATTGTACAAGCCGTTGTAAAGTTCAGTGGGTTCTTTTCGTATCTGACCGGCCGGTGGTCACTAGCTTGTTTCACAGTAGTAAGTACATCATCACTTTTGGTCTCTTGTCGCTCTGGGCAATTCAGTTCATCTGACCTTTTCAAGTCTCTTGTCCTGAATAGAATCACCATATACGCATCCACGCGACGGCGACTCCAATTAGACTGGAGCAGGAGATTCGCCCTGCGCATAATACCCATCGTCCTCTTCGTTGCTCAAATACATGCCCTGCTTCGTGCTCTCCGATGCCAGACATCGCCGGACTACTCGCTGATTCGATACGGAAAACCGAACAAGCGATTGTTTTTTGATTATGCCGGAAACGGCGGCTTTCTCTATACTTTCAGCTCAGCACTGCTCCCTTGGGAAACGGATGAGCAGTCTTGCAGTGCAGTACACATGGGCCGCCCTGTCAACGCCTCTGACATATCATATGGTTCCTTCCGGCTCCTGTGGCCGGCCTTCCTCCGGCTGTGTATAAGTCACTTTGTGGAAACGCTTTGTTGCGCATTGCAGGGAAGGTCGGTTGTTACAGAGGCAGGGATGTCTATCTTCGAGCATTCGCTTGCCTTTGCCGAAGCAGAATCCACAATAAGTCAGTCGCTCGGCCTTGGTATCTTCGGTCTGTCCAAGCAGAGTACTGCGAAGGCAATCAAAGGAGAAGGCGGTCAGTCCGTTCTTCAATCACTGAGCAAGGCGCAAGCTTTGGAGCGAATGAACGTTTCTCCAGAGTTGCTACTCATCACTTTGATCTCTTGCTGTAATAGTTTGACATCCAATCTGCTTGATGTTTTCGGCAAGCAGAGTCAGTATCGACTCGTTAACACGACTTTCTGGGGGATTTGTTTCATGTCTGCCATCGCATGGGGCACATTTGGTGGTACATCAACCGGCACCGAAAGCCTGGTCTTCAGGATACCGACAGTCTGCCTTGTTGGATTTGTTCCCCATCTTTTCATCTTGCTGGGAATATTGATTTGCGTCTTCATCTATGCCCTAGCTCTTGTGATCACTGCCTTCTCGCTACCTATGGACGCACCTCAGAACCTATCCTTGAAAGAGAGATTCTCGCTGGCGCATGAAAATATGCAGGGTGCCAACCAGATCCAGAGCATACGCTTCAACCGTCACGATGACTTCTACACCACCTCATTAAGAATCGGCTATGGAGCCTTAACTGCTGCCAGGCAGGCAGTCTTCTTGAATGAGGGACGGGGAGTAGTCGCGCAAAGAATGACTTGGCTGGAAAGGGACAGGCTAGCTGAAATCGAGCTTATGCAACGCAAATACTCAGGTGCGCAAGGGCGTGACTCTGTATACGGCGACCTTCAGAAAAGTGAGGAGTTGCAGGAGCTTGAGATGGAAGCCACTGCGGAGTGGGAGTGGGAATCTGGATATGCTCGGGAGAAGAAAATCGAGACCACCGTCTCGCAGTCCGCGAGAGCACACGATGAGTCCGAAGGTGTCGGCGCATTTCGAGGCGTTGTTCGGTGCTATCAATCTTTCGCGTTCTTTCGTGCCATCTTCCATTTCTTGCTCCGGTGGACCGCGTATGGCTTTGACAAGCTACTGAGCAAGATTGGTGTCAACAGGCGGCCGCAGTGGCTCAAATCGTTGGTTCGGAGGCAGCGGAAGAAGAAGCATCGGGGAAGGAAGAACAATCTCGAGAAGCTAGACTTCTGGATAATGTCGGAGGATGGGGTGCTCAAAGTACCTGCCAACTCCGAGTTTGATGTGGAATCCGAGATGCGTCGGCGGGAGAGCGTCGATGCTAGCCGTTGGGGAGAGTCGGACGAACGGCGGCTTGACGAGAAATTATATGACTGGTGGAGAGCTGGAGGTGCATGGGGCAACCAAGATCAAAGTCCTGATTATGTGCCCTCTGCTGAAGACTGGGACGACACAACCAGCGTTGTGTCAATGGCAACAACCAGCGACTCTGACTGGGAAGCTTATGAGTCGGATGGACGCCGGACTCCCACACAAGAAGACCCGTACCCTGGTCGTTTGTCTCGTGAAGACACTCCTGTGCAGGAAACACTCGTTGATCTTGGCTCCTTTGCCCGTTTACTGGATCCTCGCGACCAGGAAAGCAGACAGGAAGCTCGTATACTGGCGGCACACCTTGCTGCGGGCCGTGAAGGTCGGATCATGACTCGTCGCCAGTTCCAGCAACAGGTCGAGCGCGACAGGGCCCAAGTTCTGCTTACCTCGCGTTTCTCACGGCTAAACCAGCAGAGCTCTGGTGACGAGAAGCGGAAACCTACACCAGAGGAGGAGACTGAAATCCTGGAGAAGCTCATCCTCTCCCAAAGATCGGAGTCATTGACCAAGTCCCCATCAAATGAACAGACGTGGGAGTCGGGAGCATCAGGTCTTGGTCCCAGCGGACCGCCGTGTGTCATCTGCCAGACCAGCCCGCGGTCTATTATAACATGGCCCTGTCGGTGTTTGTGTATCTGCGAGGATTGTCGGGTGAGCCTGGCGATGAACAATTTTGGCAGCTGTGTGACTTGCCGTCGTGAAGTTGGAGGGTTTGTCCGGCTGTGGGTGCCATAGGTTCACTCCAGGTCTGTTTCTCTCGAGTTGTGTCTGCAGCCATACTGTCTTGGCGGACGCTGTTTCTCCTCTCCTATTTCTGAGCCTTCTTTGTTACTATATGCATAACAGGTTGCCTTTAACCACGGCGTTCGGGATATCGTCGTTTCATTTTCGCTCACCAGAATAAATGGTAGAATTGCATCAAGCATTCTTTCGGGTTCCTTGACCATTCACTCCCACGCGCTAGATAAATGAATATAATCGCCCATTCAGCACTTCATTCTCTGAACATGCCTTTGAAGGTGGAGAGGCAATATAAAATCAGACTCACCCGAAAAGGTCTGCTGTCATGATTTCCAGTCCACAAGAACCCGCTATGCCGCCCTACGGTGTGCACCATGTAGGAGAACAACCAACAAATGCCATGCTGACTCTGAGGTGTTCTGAAAAAACCCATTGGCTTTGTTTCTTTTGGTCTCACCGCTTTCGAGCATACAGGTGCTGTTTGTATGCTCATATCGATCAACTTGTCACCTGAGCCTGTTGTTCTCATCTTCTTCCCCTCGTCGTAAGCCTTTTGATCTCTACCTGTCACCGTAGCCTTCAGGCTTCACCTCACCGTCTCTGGCGTGCAGAACCAAGATATACACTCACAGACACAGTCTGAGCAAGTAAGTGAGCCCAGCAAGCAAGCAAGTCTGAAATCGTGCCGCGCTCATCGATCGTTCTGAATGCCTTAGACTGTCCAGCAGTGATTTCGTTACGCGAAATCAGTTCCGATTCTTACCAAACCTCACGACTGCACATTACAATCGCGCGACAAGACGATATTTACGATGTGTTTATTCCCCTTTCTGTTCGGGCGTGGCCCTGGATACACTCCATCTCCAACCTCCTCCTACTTCTCCACCACTGGCTCAGACGGCTATATCTCCGACGCCGACACCATGTCTTCGAGTTATTCCTCGTCCGAAGAGGAGGGCGCGCAGACCCTCATCCACACGCAGCCTGTGCGCCGCGGCCAGCGGATGCGTCTGTGGCCTCCCATCACCGACATGGAGGACGAGGTCGAGGACCAGGACCAGACCGGCAGTGAGAGCGCCGGGCCCGGGGTCTCTGAGGCCCAGACTTCGAGCGACTCTGAGGATGGGGACGCGACCATGTCTCTGGATGAGACTGTGTCTATCGAGAACGAGTCCGGGTCTACGAAGGAGAGCTACGATCGCGTCCGCAGTGGGATGCACAGCAACAGTTCAAGCGACACTGAGGCGTGCAAGCGTGGACGTAAGTCTTCCTCTTCTCCCCTGTGTTACAAGCCCCCCCCCC